>NC_036653.1:5223565-5241476 GCF_002806865.2 Cucurbita pepo subsp. pepo
TTTTTTTTTTTTTTTTTTTTTTTTTTTTTTTTTTTTGTCTTTAAAGAGATCATTAACAGTGTGAAAACTAAAAAATAATAATAGTAACAATAATAATAATCTGTCCAAAAAAAAAAAAAATCATTCAATAAACTAAATTAAATACACTTATTTAAAAAGACTTTTTTTTACCTGTTATTCCTAACGCACTGTTCCTGAGAGTTGTTTGCGTGTGTGGAGCAGTTTGTCAACCGCCATGTGCTAATGGGAAGGCCCTTCCTTTTTTTTTTTTTTTTTTTTTTTTTTTTTTTTTTTTTTTTTTTTTTTNTTAATTTTAGTTAAATTGTCAGTTTAATTCATTGTGTTGTTACTAAAAACTTTTAATAGTGTTTAATAAGTTCTCGAACTTTCAATTTTACATCTAATAGACTCTTGATCTATTAAATATTTTTTTTAATTCACAAATCTATTAGACATAAATGGAAAGTTTAATATATTAATTTGGTACAAATTTAATTTTATGTCTAGATTTGTTAATTTTAAAAATTATGACAAAATTGAAAGTTTAGAGCATATTAAATATTTTTTTAGAGTTCGTAGACCAATTTAGCACAAACTTTTATGTTTGTGCTATACTGGTTGTAATTTAACCTTCAATTTGTTAAATTAATATAAATAGACCATCAAATAAGATAATATATATATATATATATATATATATATCTTATTTGATTGTCTATTTATATTAATTTATATCGAAATATTTATAAAGGTATCAAATTTTCTAATCATTTTGTTTGTTGCTCTTTCAATGAGAACCATTTTATTAACAAATTGAAGGTTAAATTACAACAAGTATAGCACATACTTTTATGTTTGTGCTAAATTGGTCTAAGAACTCTAAAAACATATTTAATATGCTTTAAACTTTCAATTTTGTCATAATTTTTAAAATTAACAAATCTAGACATAAAATTAAATTGGGTACAACGTAATATATTAAACTTTCAATTTATGTCTACTAGATTTGTGAATTAAAAAAAATATTTAATAAATCAAGAGTCTATTAGATGCAAAATTGAAAGTTCGAGAACTTATTAAACACTTTTAAAAGTTTAGTAACCACACAAACCTAAAAGTTATTGGAATTAAACTGACAATTTAACTAAAATTAAATAATCATTTGAAAGAAAGAAAAAAAAAAAAAAAAAAAAAGAAGGGCCTTCCCATTAGCACATGGCGGTCAGAAAAGACGTAGTGACAAAAAGATGTGGGCAAGGTTCACCTTGACAGTCTAAAAAAGAAAAGAAAAGAAAGAAACAAAAAACAATATGCTGCTGAAAAATACACCTCCTTCCAACCAAAAAATCCAAGGAGAAGGTTAATAAAGTTCATGTATAGGAGCCTGGCCTCAAGCCTGGAGAAGGATAATGATAATGCTAGGAAGGACACTATGGTCGAGTTAATCAGGGTTTAGGGTTCAGAAATGGTGGCCATCGAGCTAGACTTCCAAATCTGACTGATGGGTCGACTTTTGCTATTGGCCAAGGCATAGATTTCAGGAAAAGAAGCTTCACCTATCCAAGAGTCTTCCAAGAATAATACACTTTTTTGTCATTGCCTATTTCCCTTTACCCAACCTATAAATTTTGGGTTCAAATGACATATTACCCGGTTTTTAAAATTATGGTCGCAAGCATGCTTGCGACCTCATTGTTACAAACAAGTGAACATGCACGTGTATACAGCGTGTGTGGCAGAACAAGCTTGAAACTACACAAGTGATGCTCGGTGGACGAAGACAAATCTCGCCTAAGGTTTGACAAAACTGCAAAGCCAGAGAAAAAATGTGGATGAGGCTTGAGTTCCCTTTTAAACCTTGTTTTGAACGTGTCAAGATTACGACGTCACACAGTTGAAGAAATACGACCATGACACATTAAAACCAAACAAGATTTTAAGCAATAATGTGGAACAAAATTGAAGAAGCACGAGAGCGAGATTGAGAGTTGTAAACTAACGAGGGTCTCTATTGTACTATCATATGTTGCTAATGATAGCAAAATGTTATTCAACCTTACTTTCAAGATCTGGGTAATATTCCATTTCAACCTAAAAATTTGGGTAATGGAAGCTCTGACCTTATGAGTGAATTGGGGAAGTCTGAACCCTGAGATGGTGATCTACGAGAGAGTTCTCATGGAGAAATCTCAAGGATTTTATGTTCATAAAGATGGGTCAAAAACTGATCAGTTAAACAAGGCACCCGATGGGCTTCCTGGTTTGACAAGATCAAGACATTTCTACTGCATCTTGGTTCCAAAGTTCAAGGACAGACCAATCTATGTTCACTAAATTCACGGCCACTTGACTCTAAAATACTTTTTCGGCATTAGTGCCCTCAAGATGATCAACTTCCACCTCAAAAGTATTACACTTTTTCACTTCTTGAAGAAAATAACATAGAAAATGCATGCTCAATTTCTACTCCTATGTCCAGTGACCTTTATTGCTCATAACCTCGACTCCTTTTTTGTTGCCAAACTCTTATCATATTTAGATTGTGGAAGCCATGCAACTATAATAATTTCACACGGTTAGGGCTTTGATATCAACAAAGACAGTTAAATTGTGCATGATCCTCCAGAGTGCCATTAGAAAGCTCTCAAGCCTGTTTTGCATAATTTAAAAGTGTTTCGTAGCCATAGTGCTACTTACTGTACTGATATATCACCTCATGGCTATGTTGATATTGATCAGGCTTCTTAACGAAATAATGGCTGCTGGTTTTGCTATACTGCCGAGACAAATTCCTCTCTAATAGCTTATCTGTAGGTTGCTTGGACATGACACGGTCAGCCTCCTCATCTCCTCACAAAGTTCTATTGTCTTCTATGCTAAAGCTTAAAACCTGATCTAAAAGTGGTCCCCTTTATCACACTCACAGACCAATTAGTGAATCTCCTCTTCTCTTTCTCATCCTTTTTCTCTTCGAGTAAGATAGCTTTTCAATATCTAAGTTCCTTAACAAGTTCAACTTTCCATCACTTTCAGTATGACTCGAGATTTACTTGTGCAAGGAAACAAAAAACTGCAATGATAAAAAGCTACTCTTCAGCTTTTATCAAAAGCCCCAGGTTACTAAAATCATCATGAATTTGAATTAACAATTTAAACGGTTAGAACTTTTATTTATACAAAATTGAATTTGAATTCACATCGGTTGGTGAGGAGAACGAATAATTTTTTATAAGAGTGAAAACCTCTCCTTAGCAGACGCGTTTTAAAAACCTTGAGGGAAAGTCTAAAGAGGACAATATTTGCTAGTGGTGGGCTTGAGCTGTTACAAATGGTATCAGAGCAAGACACTGGGTGATGTACCAACGAGAAGGCTAAACCATGAAGGGGGGTGGACACGATTCGGTGTGCCAGCAAAGACGCTGGCCCCAAAAGGGGGTGGATTGTGAGATCCTACATCGGTTGGGGAGGAGAACAAAACACTCTTTATAAAGGTATGAAAATCTCTCCCTAGCAGACGAATTTAAAAAACGTTGAGGGGAAGCCCAAGCCCAAAGAGGACAGATCCATTCCTTCGGAAAAAAAAAAGTACCAGGTGAAAATAAATTATCTACAGATTACAAGTATGATAGAGATAAGTTGGAGGACATACCTTACTTTATTGCCGCATTTAAGTTGCAGCCTCTTTAGTATTGCTGACAAGTTGTGTGCAGGAGATTCCAGGCAACCTGTATTAGCTAAATATTACCATTGTGAAATAATGGGTAGACTCGACGACAACAGGCCTAATGGATTGCGTAAAGTACCTCTTTCTGTCATCAGCATTGCCAAGGAAATTTCTTTGAAGTACTTTGAAGGAATCAGACAATCTGTTCCACCGGAAACAGATAAGTAATAATGAGAAAGACTGCCCTTCGACAAACTGTTCTTCCCTTTTCATCTCATCACTTCTTTCTTTTAATTTTGAAAAGGAAACAAACTTATTTGCCTTCTCTTCTTCGGTTCGGTATAATTATTAAAGGAACCTGGTCTCCTCCTCCCATCCTAAACCTGTCTCGGACAATATCTGTTCAATGATCTCTCAATAGATTTTCCAGGAAAATCTAGCAATCTAACTGTCGTTAAGATGTACAAGTTAATGATGTTCATAAATTTATGAACAAAAGTTCAAGTTGTACAACATGCATTTTCTCACATTTATGGTGCGGGAGGTTTACTTCAACTTCTACAAAAATATATACTAAAGCACGATGAATCAGCAATCGACCAATTAAATTTACACGGGCTGCAATCGAACATGATAATCTAGACAGAACATAGGTGGACATGGGGTTAGGGGAAGAGATAAGGAAAAAATGAATGGCATACCTTGCAAAAGAAGTTACGATGTGTCAAGTGTTAAAATACATACAAAGCTTCATTTACATTGCAAAACATACTGACTTCATATAAAAAAGTCAGATTGCTTTGATTGTGCTTTGAGATCCTTCAATTTCTTCAAAATGTTTGTGAAGTAATCCTGCAGGTATTTCTCTAAGGTTATTATATCTTTTGCATCTACACCAAGGAGATTGTATGTCTCTGCCATTGGAACAGAGAAAACAGTGTCGCTCGTAAGAACCTACAAATGCGCCAATAAGAGATGTTGGCCTCTTTAAATGAAGGTATCACCAATAAGAGATTAGATAAAAGAATAAATCGTAAATAATAAAAGTATCTGAACACCACTTCTTGAAACGCGGGCACGCTCTCATCATTTGATCTTCTTCAATGATAAAACATTTCTTCCTTTACCCTTTTTATTAATAGTATTCCCTTACAAGTATACTGTTATGCAGCTTCATGGAAAAAGATCCATGTATGCCAAGCAACTTCATAGGCTTTTGAAGTTAGATTAATCATCGTATGGAATTTCATAAATTTCTGTTCCATCCCGACAAGTTAAACTATTTAGGCACCAGCAGATTCGGATTTTTCTTTTCTTCCATATAAAAAACTATTTCAAAATCTCTACATAGCAGAAAGACGAGAAAGAATTCTGTTCACATCCCAAAAAGAAATTGCGTGCAAGAAAGTGCTAAGTTTTTTATTAAATTACACATTCAGCCCCTCAACTTTCAGAATTGAATCTAGATCCCTTGTCTTTAAAAAGTATCATTTTATGTCTCATAGGTTCCTAAATGTCAAATAGATCTCCAAAGTTCAAAGATCTATGAAACACTAAATTAGAAGTTTTGGGATTCATTAGACACCAGTGGACATGTTATAGACAAAATAAAAAATTCAAAAATCTATTCAAAACTTTTTTAAGTTCAAAGACCTATCATACAAAAACTTGAAATTTTATAACCAAAATTTGTAACTTAACCTAATTTTTGTAATAAGATTATATCAATGAAAGGGGATCCTTTTAAGTCGGCTGTAGCTATACCAAAAAAAAAAAAAGAAAAAAAAATGGAAAACATTGTAGCTTATCAAATATCAATGACTAGACTGCCTTGTGTTTTGGAGAAGGGAAAAATCAGCCTTCAAGAGATGCACTTTAGAATATATACAAAGGCTTACCTCTGAAAATGCTAATCTATCAGCAACATCATTTGTCCACTCAAAAAACCTCGTCAGTTGACGAGTGAATCTCAACACTGAAACTGGGACAGTAGTAACATTTGCATCTTGTCCAGCAAGCCTTTCACATAATGTTATCACCTGGAAACAAAATGAAGCTTAAGAAAACACATGCCATTTTGTTCTGGGGGCAACATTACACAATAGTCTCGCTGATGAATGTAACGCTAATAGAGCAACAAATATTTAATGAAAATAACGTATCAGTATATTGAGATTGGAAATACTAGATCATATTTACCTAAAAAACCACAAGATATAGGAAAGAAATTATCTTCATAGCAACAGGTTCTAACTAAAATATCTAATATCTATTTTCAGCCATTCCTACAAGATCCAGACTTAAGTTTTTGCTTGATTTCACTGTTGGTGGGCAAAAAAAAAGGTAGTAAAAAAGAGGTCATATGGGTCCAGATGACATAGCTCAACTCACAAGTACTTTTTCCTTTCAAATTCGAGCAATCTGATAGATGAAACTAAAATCCCTATTTTGGGTAGGTTTAATGAGTAGCTTAAAGAAATGGTCAATCTTAAAGAAACCAAGGCTCGACTGCTTACCTCTTGAGTTGTCCACGCTCGAGGGCCAGCAAACGTAAGAAGTTTCCCATTTATATTCTCATTACGCAATGCAATAAATGTCAACCTGGCTATATCCTAATTAATAAATGTACACATTAGATATTAGAACTTTTCATTTATAATGGCTACATGGGAAACAATCAAAAGCAATATGGTTAAACAAACCTGGGTGTCCATGTAGGCAATTCTAGTCGGAGCATCTGTTCCCCAAACAGATTTCTCTTCTAAAATAGGTACTGCATACTGCCCAATGAGACCCTGAACAAGCAAGAATTTCTTCTCAGTAATCACACTCAAGGATCAAATGAAAGCTATGTGAAAAGAAATAAATAAAACCCAGAACTCAAATTAGAACGCCAATTAAAAGGATAGACATCCAAGGAAGATAAAAGAGCAATTGATATTCAGTATACCTTTATTTGAGGCAACAAAGTATTCATCTGTTCGTGCACATCAAAAAGTGAACCATCTTGAAGAATAGATACCATAATAAGTACTATACTTCCAGAATGATTAATCTCAATTTATTTGTTGGCTTCTTTTACTTGTTTTGTAAGTTTCATGAACAGACTACATGAATGATTCTGATATAAAAAGGTGCTCCGAGAGGGTGGGATAAATCTGACAAAACAGTTCAAAAGACTAACTGCAACCAAAAGGAGAAAACTTGGAGCTTCAATTAAGGTGATAATTACTTGCATGAAACCACATAACCGAATGACGATGTGATTTAGGCCTGCGTCCTTGAGAAACTTCTCAGTGCAATATTTGATCTCCATAAGTGGAACTTCAGGATGCTTGTCACAGTTATGGATGGAGAAGAAAATATATTTCTGGATTCCCATAGCCTTAGCACATTGTATCAGAGCAACTTTTCCTTCCCAATCTACCTAAATAGAAGATAACTCAGGTAAGACATAGATCACCAAAAAGCCCTGAAAAGAACTCTTGTTGAACTTCAAATCTCAGAGTGCCACATTTAGTGATTGGTTAATCATATGGCATATGAGCTGATGCATGCAATCATCATAAAATTTAACTTTAATCATTGCCATAAAAAACATTAGATTCTCAAGCTGACTGTTAAATGATAATAAGCTATACTATGATTTCAAGGCAGCCACGATGGGGAATTGTTAGAGATGGTCCTAGTAGGAGGCTGTTCTAAAGGATCTCAATTCTTCAAGCCACTGATGTCTAGCAATTTCGTATAACAAGTTCTGTAATAATCATTGTCGCGTAATTAAGGGCTGTGAACTACTGGAACAAAATGATTCCAACGTAGGAAAAAACACATAAGTCAAATATAATAACATAATAGAATTACAAAGTACGTCTCCCCTTAATCAAGACTCGACTCCTTTGGAGTCTTAGTCATTTTTTACTATGCCTTCGAGGAGTCACATTTGAGGATTTACCAATCTATTGGCACGACTCTCCACAATGGTATAATATTGTCCACTTTGAGCATAAGCTCTCATGACTTTGTTTTGTACTTCTCCAAAAGGCCTCACACCAATGGAGAGACTATTCTTTAATTATAATAAACCCATGAACATTTCCTAAATTAGCCGAGGTGGGACTTTCATCATCCAACAAATAGAACTATAAACTTCCAAAATTTTAAACAGCAAAACAATTGACCGCTCAATTTTGTTTCAATGGCTTGCAAAGTCTAGTCTATACAATACATTGTAACAGAATGTAGCTATCAAAAATTGAAAAAGGCAACTGCGTTAGGGCTATTCGCACATTCAGAAAATGGCAAGTTACAACAAAAAGTAATAATCAAAATATTCAGCTCAATATAAAAATCACCGTCTTAATCGGCTCTTCCGGCCGTCCTGTAGCACAATCTATGATAGTATGAATCCCGACCAATGTTGCAGGAATAGTTTCTGGTTTACTTAAATCTGCCTGCCATAAGTTCAAAATTGTTCCAGCCTCAGTAATCAGCACTAAACACAAATGCATTGACACACAATTGAAAAATTATCTAACGAATCATAATCCATGCAAGGAATTAAACAGAAGCGAAGAATATAAACATGAATATCTAGAATGTGACACACATTGACGACTATGGCACCCCAATCGCGAAGAAAATCAGCAGGAGCCGGTCGAGGCCTAACAAGACACCGAACTTCGTAGCCTTCGTCCAACGCGCGTCTCACAATCTGCCTACCAAGGGTTCCAGTGGCACCAACCACCAGTATGCTAGTCGGCCTAACCGGTGTCCCCGGCGCCAGATTCACAGGTCCAGTCTGCTGAGCCGTACATCTAACTACCGGTAGCAAACAAGATCTCCCTAAACAAAACCATCACAAAACACACATAATAACAATCGGAATCACAAATCCTCTCCAGTCTAAGAAGCTATCAAATAGTTGTTGAGCAATGGAGAAGAAGAAGCTGAGCACTAACCGGACGAAGATGAAGCGCAGGGAGAGGCGGAGGAAGGAAACGTAGAGAAGAGAGCGTCGGTGGCAGCAATTGCACGGCGGAAAGAGAAGGCGTCACGGTGGCGCCAGTGGAACTCGCCAGGTTTCGCCAGCTGTGTGGGCAGCCTCAGCGCCATTGTTGAATATTTTGGGTTTCTGTGCAGTGTTTGTCAATAGAGAAGAAAGGATGAAAAAAACAAAGACTAAAGGATCTGAAGCTTGCCACGTCGATCTCCGAATTGGATTATGATATGTTCCACGTGTACTATCTTACTCCTCAGCTCTGATTTGTTTATTTATTTATTTTTATTACAATTTTTGGTGATTATTTAATTTAAGCCGGATGGAAGTGTCCCATTAATTTAGGGAATAGTCATACGTTTATAATCAAACAATACACTCTAAGTCAGGCCTTTTGGGGAAGCCAAAGCAAAGCCACGACAGTTTATGCTAAAAGTGGACGGTATCATAACATTGTGGAGAATCGTGTTCATCTAACACGGTATCAAAGTCATGCCCTAAACTTAACCATGCCAATAGATCAGCAAATCCTCAAATATCGAACAAAGTATTGTGAGCATTGAAGGCATAGTCAAAAAGTGACTAGAGAAGACTCCAAATGAGTCGAGCCTCGATTAAGAGGAGGCATACTCTGTTCGAAGGGGAGGTGTTGGATGAAACTGTCTCACATCGGTTAATTTAGGGAATGGTCACAGGTTTATAATCAAAGAATATACTCTCCATTTGGATGAAGCCTTTAGGTGAAACCCAAAGCAAAGTCATGAGACTTTATGCTCAAAGTAGACAATATCATATTATTGCTAAAAGTGGACAATAGCATACCATCATGCAGAGTCGTGTTCATGTAATAAAGCAAACCAATATTTTTTTAAATAAAAAATTTTAATATTAAAAGTTATTTTTAAAATAATATTAAAAGTTTAATGATGAGCGTCGTTTTTTTAAATAAAAAATTTTAATGTTAAAGAATTCTTTTTAAAATAATAGTCGTGTTGATCTAACAAAGCAAACCATTATTTTTTTAAATAAAAAATTTTAATGTTAAATTATTTTTAAAATAATATTAAAAGTTTAATCATATTTTTAAAATAAATACTAGGTAAAAGTATTTTTTATCTTTTATTAATTCAAATTTTTTTTTTAAATTATTGTTCTCTCTTATAAATTAATTTTCTTCTAAATCGTACGAGACAACGTAACCTCACCTCGAGCGGAACATTAGTCCGCGCATCAACAACGTTGAGCCTCCATTTACGCCGTTCAGCGAAGGCGTCGCCGGCGCCGCCCCAAAGAGTCCAACCTTCAATCTCTTAGTCGGAGCAGCCTTTATAGTCCATACTAAGGACTCTGTCGTTGAATCTGATGTGCTTCAACCATTTGAAATGGTCGGCGTAAGATCTGAGGTAATCGAGAACTCGATTTTATCTCGGAAATTCTTCAGTCACCGATTTTGGCCAGGGGAAATCGGAGAACTGAAACAACTCTTTGGACGTCTGCAGCGCCGTCGTCTCCTCGGTCCAAACGCCGCCAATGGCGCCTCTGGCCTCGAAGACAATGGGAGTGAATTTGCAGGCCGCGAATCCGCTTATTCCGGCGCCGATTATCGCGACTTTATTTGGTTACATCGTTTCTAAAATGAATGTGAATTTCCCTCTTTTTTATTATTTGTTCGTTTTTGTTTGATTAGGTGGAAATTTACTTCGGTCAGACTAAGTCAACGGTAATGACGTGGCATGAGTTGATTGGGTGTTTTTCAATACAGTAAAGAAGAGCCGCCCGTAGAGAAGCATACATCTCCTTCTTCAACCCACCGTCGCATTCAGATAATTTTCATTTCGACGAATTGAAGGGACGAATCCCGCAAATTCGAAGCGTGTCGTGCTCGATTCCTTCTGGATACTTAGGGGACTGAAGTTTACTGGGCTAAGAATCGCCATGGCTTTAAACCTTCGCCAGAAGCAAACAGGTATTTCTCTCTCTCTCTCTCTCTCTCTCTCTCTCTCTCTCTCTCTCTCTAGATCCCAGTTTTGAGGAGTGATTAAAACGAAATTTGGTGCTACATTGATGTTCTGAAAGTGAGATTTGTTTGTTGATTTGATTTAAACTTCTTGCGATTTGCAGAATGTATCATTCGAATGTTGAATTTAAACCAGCCGGTGAACTCAACATCGACCGGGAACGAAGAAGAGGTTTACAAGATGTTGATCTTCGATAGATTTTGCCAGAATGTATTGTCCCCTTTGATTCATGTTAAAGACCTTCGAAAACATGGGATTACGCTTTATTTTCTCATCGACAAGGATAGAAAACCTGTTCACGATGTTCCCGCAGTCTATTTCGTCCAACCGAGTAAGAACAACATAGATAGAATTGTTGCTGATGCTTCTCGCTTCCTCTATGATAATTTTTACTTGAACTTCTCTTCTTCTATTCCTCGTCCTCTTCTTGAGGATCTCGCATCTGGTACGCTGAATTCGGATTCGATACAACGAATCTCGAAGGTGCACGACCAGTATTTGGAGTTCATTACATTGGAAGATAATTTGTTTTCGTTAGCACAGAAGAATATATATGTCCAATTGAACGATCCCTCTGCTGGAGATCGTGAAATTGAGGAGATTATAGAGAGAATCGTGAGTGGATTGTTCAGTGTTTTGGCTACGCTTGCTGTTGTGCCTGTTATTCGATGCCAACGAGGAGGGCCGGCGGAAATGGTTGCCTCGGCATTGGATCAGAGGTTGAGAGATCATTTGTTGTCGAAGAACAACTTGTTTACAGAAGGTGGGGGCTTTGCTAGCTCCTTCCAGCGTCCGATTTTGTGTCTGTTTGATCGAAATTTTGAGTTATCTGTAGGAATACAGCATGATTTTAGGTACAGACCTTTAGTTCATGATGTTCTAGGATTGAAGCTGAATAGACTGAGTGTGCAGGGTGAAAAGGGTGGGATGAAATCATATGAATTAGATAGTTCAGACCCATTTTGGGTAGCCAATGGGTCTTTAGAATTTCCAGAAGTTGCAGTGGAGATTGAAACTCAGTTGAATAAGTATAAGAAAGATGTTGATGAGGTGAATAGAAGAACTGGTGGGACTGATGGAGCTGAGTTTAATGGAACAGATTTGATTGGGAACACAAAGCATTTGATGAATGCTGTAAACTCATTGCCAGAATTGACTGAAAGGAAGCAAATTATTGATAAGCATACAAACATTGCTACTGTATTGTTGGGTGAGATCAAGGAGAGGTCTCTTGATTCATATGCTAAGAAGGAGAACGATATGATGTCCCGAGGAGGTATCGATCGGAACGAGCTCTTGAGTGCACTCAAAGGGAAGGGTACGAAGACGGATAAGCTCCGATTTGCTGTTATATATCTTATCTCTTCTGAAAGTATAAACCAATCTGAAGTGGAAGCTGTGGAAGCTGCCCTGAGGGAATCGGAAGTTGATATTAGTGCATTTCAGTATGTTAAGAAGATCAAGTCGTTGAATGTTGCATTCACATCAGCAAATTCAGCTAGCAGAAGCAACATTGTGGATTGGGCTGAGAAACTCTATGGACAGTCGATTAGTGCAATGACTGCTGGTGTTAAAAATCTTTTGTCTAGTGATAGGCAGCTTGCACTGACTCGGACGGTAGAGGGGTTGATGGAAGGAAAACCGAATCCCGAAATCGATACTTTTCTTACGTTCGATCCACGTGCGCCGAAGTCGAGTTCCGGAACGAGTAGCAGCCATTTGAAAGGACCATTCAAAGAAGCTATTGTGTTCATGATTGGAGGGGGTAACTACGTCGAGTACGGGAGCTTGCAAGAGCTGGCAACAAATCAGCAGCCCGTCAAACATATCATATATGGTAGCACTGAAATCCTCACTGGAGTCGAGTTCGTCGAGCAGCTTTCGTTGTTGGGGCAGAAGATGGGACTTGGCAATGTTACTGCTGCTACTGCTCCTCCTCCTCCTCCAGGTCGTTAACTCAACTCCCTTCTGTTGAATTTATTTGTTCATTGCAGTGCCTTAGATTAGCTAGTTCATTAAAGAAATTGGTGCATATCTGAAGCAATTCTGGATAAGAACATTTCGGATTATAGTATCTGCCCCCCTCAGTCGTTTTCGAGGCTGATTCGTGTTCTTGAAATCAGACTTTCGATTAGCCTCGACCTCCGATAATCCGGGACGAATGCCTTTTTGTAGATGTTGTTGTTAGTTTATCCACTTCAAGAACTTTTTGTATTCTTTGGAAGCTTTATGCATTTGGGAATTCACTTGCCAAACATTCTTTTGTCGAAGCTTGACGCCTAAAGTTCATCGTTAAATGATTATATCTACAAAGATTATAACCAGCCCAGCTTTCCTCCATGTTCTTGTGTTTCGAAGTTTAATTTTTTAGTGGCTTCATTTCTTTAGGGGTAAATTTTTTCAGAGAAATTTGATACAAATTTACAAGTTTAGGCGTAAAAATTAATTTTTTTTTCCTTGTTTAGAATAAATATAGATTGACATAATTGTTCCAGGGGAGAGCTCGTGACCCTTCTATTATGATATTTATTTCAATTTAAAAAAGATTTTTAAAAAAGATCATGAACGTAACTAAATTGACACAAGATAGATATTACTGACCAAATGGGTAGTACAGGAATATTCACCTATTGTCCATCGACTACGCCTTTCGACCTAATCTTAGGCCCTGACTCACCCTCTGTGGACGAACCTTGCGGAGGAACCCTTAGGTTTTCGGGGCATTGGATTCTCACCAATGTTTGCGTTACTCAAGCCGACATTCTCGCTTCCGCTTCGTCCACCACTGCTCGCGCGGGTGCTTCCCTCTAAGGCGGAACGCTCCCCTACCGATGCATTTTTACATCCCACAGCTTCGGCAGATCGCTTAGCCCCGTTCATCTTCGGCGCAAGAGCGCTCGATACTGAAAAAGGTAGGATTCCCGAGAAATTCTTCGATTTCCTTCTGCTCCAGTAAAAATCCAACAATATCTATTAGTAATGGATATTATTATATGATTATATTATTTAAAATCATTTCTAAACTAATATAATAAATAGAGGACTTAATTAAAACTTACTTTTTAGAAATATTTGGTAGAAAATGAACTTTAATATTAAAAAGAAAAATCAATTACTAAACTTTTAATTTCATTAAATATACCAATTCCACTAATTTTGGCATAAAATAGTATTAAAAAAATTATATATTCATTAATTTCAAATAAAATAAAGTTTAATCTAAACTCCAATGGAATTTTTCTAAATTTTATTAATTTTATTCTGTAAATATGTTTTATAATTTTTTTTTAATGATAATTAGATTGAAAACTTATAAAAGGATTAAATTTCAATATTTTAAAATTTTGAGTCTATTCTCCTAAAAATAGAATCCCCGAAAATCGTTACCTATATATATAGTCATCACTCTTCTTCTTCTTCTTCTTCTTCCATTGCTGCTCTTCTGCAAACTCCATTTCTCTCCACCTTCTTCCTCAACGCATAACCCTCTCTTTCTCTCTCTATCTGTAACGAATCTCCCTCTCCTTTTCTCCATTTTCATCTCCCTATGGCCGGCCGTCGCGCCTTTCCGATCATTCGTGGCCTCATCTCTCCCTCCCGGAGTCGTTCTCGTCTCTCCCCTTTCAATCTCTTTTTTGACTCCCGATCCGTCACCTACATGCCCAGGCCGGGTGAGGGAGACCTGCGGCCGGTCACGCTCATTCCTGGAGACGGAATCGGTCCTCTGGTGACTAATGCGGTCGAGCAAGTGATGGAGGCGATGCACGCTCCTGTATACTTTGAGCGTTACGAAGTCCATGGCGATATGAAGGAGGTTCCTCGAGAGGTAATGGAGTCTATTTTGAAGAATAAAGTGTGTTTGAAAGGCGGACTGATGACTCCGATGGGCGGCGGTGTTAGTTCACTCAATGTGCAACTCAGGAAGGAGCTCGACTTGTATGCCTCGCTTGTTAATTGTTTCAATTTCCCTGGATTGCCCACGCGACATGAGAATGTTGATATCGTCGTCATTAGGGAGAATACGGAGGGTGAGTACTCTGGCCTCGAGCATGAGGTCCTTCCTGGCGTCGTTGAGAGCCTCAAGGTAATTGTAAATTTCTAGTGATCGTCTGATTTTTTTTTCTTTTTCTTATCAATATCCTGTTTGGAGTGGTATAGCTGATTTGTGACATAGTTCCTAATTTTGTGTTTTATGGCTCTGTTTCTGATTCTCTGATTGATTAGAGTTATCTCTGTTTCATTTTAAACATTATGGACTTATACACATCGCTCTTGGGATGAACTAAATGAGCAAAGCTATGAAACGAACATTTATGTTCTTCGCTTATTTGTAGGAAAAGCTAGCATTAATTTTTTGTTTGATTAGTTTCAATCAATGTTAGGCTATTTGTAGGATGAGATCAATTGGACATATCAATAACATTTTAGTCAGAACTTCTGAATGGTTGTCATATTAGAGTCGCTGATGCAATAACTCAATCTATATGAAATCTAAATTCCTCTATACTGCAATAATCCAAGCAGCTTACATGCAGATATATAATCTCTTCTGCCCATTGGTTCATACTCTTCTCTGTTCCTCATTACAATGCAGTAACCTGAAATATGGCCTGAATTACTGTAGGTGATCACAAAGTTCTCCTCGGAACGCATTGCCAAATATGCGTTTGAGTATGCTTATCTGAACAACAGGAAGAAAGTGACGGCAGTGCACAAAGCCAACATTATGAAACTTTCAGATGGTTTGTTTTTGGAGTCTTGCAGGGAAGTGGCAACCGAATATCCTAGTATCGAATACAAGGAGGTTATTGTCGACAACTGTTGCATGCAGCTTGTTTCAAAACCTGAGCAATTTGATGTAATGGTATGTAGCTTTCTGAGCTGATATTCGTTCCATTCGGGGTGCTTTTTTCTTTTGTCTTTAGTTGTTATGAACGCCAGAGTTTCAGACAAGCTGTATTCTACAGCTCTTCTAGAAGCGCTTTTAATGTGTGTAAATATATTCGAGGTATATACTAGTTCTTCTGAATGTGACCTAGAGATTGGAACTATTTCAAAAAGATTAAGAGATATCATAGCCTTAACAAATATTTCTTGTTTCCAAGTAATTCAAGAATTCCTTTAATTATGATTAGATTTCTTACCCATAAACGTTAGGCTTGTTGTCACGTGTAAGGAAAGTGAAAGAAGTGAGTAGTGAAGCAAAGGAGTGAAGGATTATAGATTGGGGGAGTGTGTCGTTTCTAGAAGTAGTGTTCATCAATATAATCAAGTCATGTATGGGTGTATGAGTAACTATCATGAATTGGCCTAGTGGTAAGTAAAGATTAATGTAAATAATACAAAACATATAGAAACGAGTAGGACCATTTAATCTAGATTTAATATCCTATGAATCGTATAGATGTAGAAAGAATGAATTCCAATTCATCTTTGTTTTGCTTAAAGCTTCTGTGGGGTTTCCCCCCCTCAGATTGAGTTAGTTTTTTTCTCCTCTCTATTGTTTGTTTATTTTCTTGATGCTTATATTTTGTTCATTCTTTTCGTACCCAAGGCCTTTTTATGTTTACTTTTTGTTAACAATGCCTTTTAATTCTTTGAATCAGGTGACTCCCAACCTTTACGGCAATCTAGTGGCAAACACTGCAGCTGGTATTGCCGGAGGCACTGGTCTTATGCCAGGAGGTATAATTACTATGCACCACGGTCATTTCACGTTCATGCATTTGCTGGGCTTCGAGCTCAATTTCAATTTGGTTCGCTTCAAAGTTTTCGATTCATTCCATCCGTTCCTGAACTATTTTTATCTACTTAACAACTTATTTATTTCTTTCTATTTTAAATACCCACTACTAAAACCAATTGAAAGGAAAAAAAAAACAAATAATTTATTAGGTAAATAGAAACGCCCCAAAGGTAATGTCTTGCTATGTAGCCGATATTGTCTCTTGGGCTTTTTTTTCTGGATTTTTCCTCAAAGTTTTAAAACGCGTCTACTGGGGAGAGCTTTTCACGCCCTTATAAGGAAAGGGTATAGTTAGTGTTTGTGTGATTCGAAGGGGTACTGAAAAGGGTTACTTTCCCTAAAGGGTCAGGTTTGTTGAGGAGTACTTTTTTTAAAGCCTCTTTCTTTCTCCTGATTAAGGGTAAGATTTTGTTCTCTCCAACCGACATGAGATCTCACAATCCACCCTTTGGGGACCAGCATCCTCGCTGGCACACCGCATGTCCCGATAACGTATGTACCTGAATGAGGAATGAGGCTAACCAATGTTGATATGAAGAAGCATGCAGTTTGTTTAGAAATGTGTGATCGTTGATATTTGGTTTAACTGATTGATTGTTACATTACCTACAGGGAACGTGGGGTTTGAGCATGCGATATTTGAACAAGGAGCTTCAGCAGGGAACGTGGGGAATGAGAAAATTGTGGAAGAGAAGAAGGCGAACCCAGTGGCATTGCTACTGTCATCGGCCATGATGCTGAGGCACCTTCAGTTTCCTTCTTTCGCTGATAGACTTGAAAATGCTGTGAAACGTGTGATCTTGGAGGGCAATTGCAGGACCAAGGATCTTGGTGGAAACTGCACTACCCAACGGCTTGTCGATGCTGTCATTGCCTATGTGGAGTGACCCCCACTCATTTTCCTGCTACCTGCCAGGTTTTGTTTATTTATTCATTAACTATCATTTTTGTTTTAATTCTTTGTTAAATAATGGAGGTTATTTGAGCAGTTTTGCATGATTAAATTGTGTTTCCAAAGGATAAGTTTTAGGGTAAAATTAGTTTTAATAAAGTTTTTCCCTTCCTCCAATATTTGTTAAAAATGTCCTTATTTTGAGAAGTTGTGAATAGGGGTTGGCTGAATTGAAGACAATCACTTCTTAGATTGGATTTTAGAAATAGATTGAGAAAAATGAATCTTTAGTATGAATTGTGGCCTAGTTTCTATTTATTTTATGGCTGAGATTTACAAATATGGGTGATTTTCAAAAGATTTTTAAAGGTTAAATTGAGTCATTGTTAAACATATTTCATGGATGAATGTTATTGCTTGTTTTACGAATCTATTGTAGGAAAATTATTATAGAGTACTTTTTTTTCAATATAAAAAAAAAAAAAAAAAATATTAATCGTATGGTGTTTGATAAAGTAACTCTTTGTTATTTGACAAAACCCTACAATGATTCGTAAGTCGTCATTTTTTTTTTTTTTTTTTTTTTGAAGGG
>NC_036653.1:5241772-5242159 GCF_002806865.2 Cucurbita pepo subsp. pepo
TTTGAAGGGTCGGTTTATCATAGGCCAATGTCATTTTCTTGTTTTTTGAAGGGTCGGTTTATCATAAGCCAATGTCATTTTCTTGTTTTTTGAATGGTCGGTTTATCATAAGCCAATGTCATTTTCTTGTTTTTTGAATGGTCGGTTTATCATAAGTCAACGTCATTTTCTGTTTTTTTTAATGGTCGATTTATGCTTTATTCTGAATAAATGATCGGTTTATCATAAGCTAACGTCATTTTCTTGTTTTTTCTTGTTTTTTTGAATGATCTGTTTATCATAAGTCAATGTCATTTTTTTTTTAATTTTGAATGGTCTTTATTCTGAATAAATATAATATTTGATCGCCATCTAAACAATTCTGTAAAATTAAGTTTTTTTTTTTTT
>NC_036653.1:5242468-5319746 GCF_002806865.2 Cucurbita pepo subsp. pepo
TTTTTTTTTTTTTTTTTTCAATTTACTTCATGCATTCGATCAAACACAACCAATGTAGTCATCAATATAATCATCATAGCCTACAATATCCAATAAAACAATTCACAAGTTTTCATCCGTATGAATTTTTGGATTATTGCTTATTTAATTAATACCTAATGAAAAAAAGACCCCCGAAGAACTGCTAATATCCTCCAACCAAAATTAGGATAAAGAAAATATTTTATCTCTTCTAGCTGTTTTATTATAGACATTTAGCCATGAGGTCTGATAACCACTAATCATATTTCTAAGATATGTTATAATAACTGCATGTTTCATTGGTAATATTGGTAATAAGTGTAGAGGAGTTCATTTTAGGAATAGTACAAAATGAAAATTATAATATTGGTAATGTGTACAGGAGTTCATTTTAGATTGTCAAGTTCATTTCTACATAACGGTATTTACGAATAATAATATGAAACTAACAAAATAAACCGATATATTGACTAATCATATAACTGAATGGCTACAAGAAAATATACGTACGGGCTATATGGTATGTGAATAGAACTCAATTACTAGTTTTCCAATCACATAAAGCCTTTAACAGCATCGAAGTCGAAGACAAGGATCCAAACCAACAGATAAACAAGCAAGATAGATTATGCTACAGAAAAGTAAGTTTACAGTTCATATCCTACCATTCTAAATCCACAGGTTGCACGAACAGTTTCTGCAGTATGCTATGCTGTCCCCTCTTCGTCCAAAATATTTACACTTTCATATTCTGCAATTAGCAGCTGAAAGGAAACGTGAAGGAACAAATCAATCAGTAGTTAGCACACAGGTGCTTCAAATTAGACAGCAAGAACTTGAACAGTGAATATTTTGAGCTCCGAGTTAGATGTGCTTTAGGGGTAGGCTAACAATTACTAAATTAATATCAATCAGCAAACTTTCAGAAACGAACCACAGTAACATGGGTGGCTAAGCGATCGCCCTAGCCAATATGTCGGGGGGGGNCGTGTTGCCCATGGCCGCAAGCCCATGACAAGCCCAACCCTTTTATGTCTTTTCATATTCTAGTGTTTTACTTTTGTATTTCTAGAAAGTATGACGTTTCAGAAATATCATGTCTAGGCCTGTCAGACATGAAATGCCGACTAGTTGTCAACTTCTCCCTACCCAAGACTAGTTGTCAACTTCTCCCTACCCAAGGTTATATACTGTGAGGCTTATATAACGTCTCTTTCAAAAATCTCTCTCTGCCCTCGTTTTCTAAAACCTTCTCTTAAAACCGAGGCCAGAGGCTCGAGCATACGTCGCTTGGCCGTAGGCGACGCAAGAACGAATTGGCTTAGCTCACTTGTCGTTGGAAAGTGAGTGTCGCATAATCGCAAGTCCGCTGCCATCAAAAGTGCGATTGTGACACGGGGCTCTAGGTTGGCTATGTGGGTCAGAGTTTGCGTGGAAATATATATGTCTATATAATTGGGAGGTGAAGCTTTGCTACCCTGAGACACCTGAAGCTGCCCCAAGGCATCAAGGATTTTTGGTGTTAAGCTCCTCTGAAGATTCAAACTTTGGACTTTCTAGGCCGGTATGACCAAAAGGCCTTGAGGTCCTTGCCGGCGCAGCCACCCCTTGGGTTAATATATCAGATCATGACAAAAAAAGATGGCAATTTATTGTATTCTGCCTCATGTCCTCTTACATCTAATTTAATACTCAAACAAACAGAGCACTAAACACTTGGGAAGATCGTAATAACAACACCAATCTCTAATCCGTGGTTAATTTGTTAGGTGAGGGCAGGGAATAAGATAAAAACGCCAAACTACGAGGAAAATGAATTCACAACATACTGGCAAAAGACGAGAGTTAGAATTCAGATACTCACTGCAATAGACAAATTGGTTGAGATCTAGAGTCACCCTGCCTTGTTTTGCTGTATCAAAGGAATTAAACAAATTCCTGCAACCAATCGGAATTTTTTTTTTTAGTGAAACTTCAAAGTAATCAAAAGACAATGTTAGATTTCTACCAACTAGAGAACTACTAGAAAAATTCAAAACACAAGTCTCTAAGGAAAATCAGCTGCATAATAAAAAGTAAGAATAAGGTTAAATTACAAATCTAGTCCCTAAACTTTTATATTTGTATCTAATAGGTCATGAACTTTAAAAAACATTTAACCCGTCTTTAAACTTCAAAAATATCAAATAGGTTCGTAAACTTTTGATTTGGTCAAATGAAAGAAAATTATACATACACGCATATGGGAGCCCCCACCAAAAAAAAAAAGAGAGAGAATTTTTTCGTCAGAAGATAAGCAAAAAAAAGAATGAAATTGACCAATTTAACAGTGAACCTACCTAGCTGATTGAACAAATATACAGAGAGATATGAAGTCGTCAAGCCGAAATCTCCCATTCTTCTTCTGATCAAAGCTCTGCAAATATATATAGAAATAAAATACAAGTTCGATATGTCTTGCATAACTAAATGTTTTGAAAAGGCAGGTTCCATTTACAAAGCAGCAAACCAAATAAATCACACTTACAAAGCATTGTGGAGATGGAAAAGAAAATGGCAAGGCAGAGTTCGTTTTACAAAAAGATAATTAGAAGGATGAGAGGAACCAACCAAACAGACAAAATGGAGAGATGAAAAAAGAAGGCTCTCTAATGGAAGACTACAAAAGAATGGTTTATGCTGAATATTACTTCCTTCATCTTCCTGCGTTAGGATTGCTTGTTAACACTCCACTTATGAATGTATGTATCTTCATGCGTCAATTATCTTGTGATTCAACACCCCATGCACGGAATTTTCACTAATTTTCATTAATGACTCTGAAGTAAGCAGTCAAGGACTGCTAATCAAGTTTTAAAGATAAGTTCCAACCATCAAGTTTCATTAGCTTGATTAATCCACTAAACTAATCTCTAAAGCTTTTAACCTATACAAATTTACCACGATATATACCAACTAAGGGAATTCGAACTTCAAATCTCTTGGTCGAGGGTAAGTTATGCTAACTTTGACACCACAAAATTTACCAACTAAAACTACTGAAATTTCTTTATTTCAATGGTGAAATATGGTTTACCTCGCAGACAGTATAAAATGCCGGAGAGTCTAGCGTGAAGCCAATCTTAACCAATGCCTGAAAGGATATTTCAATAGGTAAACAATTTTAAATGCAAACGCAATGTGTATTATTCTTTCAAAATCGATCCTAATAGATAATGTAGAAGTTAATACTTAAAACCAAGTACACACCTCGTATACATCCTCTGGGACTAGATAACCACGACCTCTGTAACAACACACAAAGAGATGACAAGTTTAGATCCATCAAGAAATTAGCTAAACGTTTCAAGTTCGTTTCAGCTCCAACTAGGAGATCTGGCTACTTCTATTTATGCTATATAATTTATTTGGCCAACAGCAGATATGGATACAGAAGGCAATCTGGCCATATATAGAGCAGAAGCTGCCTCTGCCATACGAATAATGGTTTCAAATTATTTGTAAATCTCCAAGCAATTTACAACAAAATTTTCTAATAAAATGTCTTATGTCAAGCAAGATAGGGTTAAGTAGTCATCAAAACTAACGAAAGAAAATTCCGACTCACCTTTCCAAGTCAGAGAAGGCTTGCTGAAGCTGAAACAGTTAAATTAAAATGTAATCAGAAGATCGAAGGAAGAGCAGATACTTCGATTCAATTGATTTTTCATATTCACAAAAGATTAAACGGAATATAATTTCAAGACTATCATAAGATAAAAAAATTATTGGAAATACAAACCTTAATCAGGAACTTGTTGAGAGCTACAAACTCTGTGAAAAATGCATCACAACACCAGAGAGATCATCAAAATCAAATACCGATTCTCAAACGAAAACAAAAGCCGCACGAAAAAGTATTATCATACTTGCCTTCGAAGCTCATAGTTCCATTTCTATCAAAATCATACATCCTAGCCAAATAATAATAATAATAATAAATCAGCAGAAAATTCTTTACAGAGATCATAAGAATAAGAGATTTCGGAAACCTGATCATTTGCTGCACAATTGAGAGAGGAAAGTTGAGGTTTCCAACCGCCAGAGCATTCTGATCATGGAGGAATCCAGAAATTTTGTCAACGATCGGGACTTTAAGACGAAGAGGATAAAATCTTTGAATAAGAAAAAGAAGAAGATTAACCTGAAGCTGAGAAGCTATGATGCTTCCAGACTTCTCCGAATCAACTCGATCGAACCACTCCTTCAGAATTCCCGTATTCTCCATTTACAGTAAAACTATTTGATTATCATTTGCAGCCCGAGGCGATATTGTTCTTCACGGAGGGGATTGAATTTTTACCCCCGAAAAAAGGTTATACGGATGGGAACGTCATTTGTATTTATACTGTTTTTTTTTTTCTCTTATCCTCTCTAAATCATAATAAATGGGTTAAAATTCCACTTTCATTTTTATCCTCCACTCTACGTACTTTTAAATGTTCTAATTTAACATCATTTTTCATACATTTTTAAAATATTCCCATCCATTCTCTTTTTCTAATTCAACAAATCCAATAATAATTGATACGGTCACATCTTATTGGTTGAAAAAGAGACCGAGACGTTCAGAAACCTCTCTCTTTAGTAGACATATTTTAAAATTTTGAGGGGAACGCAAAATAGTAAAGCCCAAAGTGGTATCAGAATTAGACACGGGAGCGGTGTGTCAGTGAAGACGCTAGGTGTCACGGTCATGCTTGTTCAAGGCGTGTTGCCCATGGCCGTATGCCTATTACACGTCGAAACTCTTGCCTTGTACTACTTTACCGCTTTCTTTTACTGCTTTTCTGTTGTATTATTTCTTTCTTGTTTTCTTTAAGAGTACGACGTTTCGGCAAAATCATGGCTACGCTTGGTAAACATGAAACGCCTCAAAATGTACGGAGATGAGACTAGTTGTCAAATTCTCCCTACCCAAAAAGTTATATACTGTTTAAGCCGTTGTTGTTGTCTTTTTGCTTGCATGCTATATAACACCTCTCTCTCTCTCTCATTCTTGCTTTCAAAACCTCTCTCCCTCATTTTTTAAAATCTTCTCTCAAATCAAGGTCCGAGATTTGAATACACGTTGCCCGACCGTAGGCAACGTGATCTAAAGTTGGCTTGACCCACTCAGTGCTGAGAATGAGTGCCGCACAATTGCCAAATCCGCTGCCAATAAAAGACGATTGTGACACTAAGCCACCAAGAGAGTGGATTGTGAGATTCCACATTAATTGGAGAGAAGAACGAAGATTTTCTCATTAAGTAGCAGTCGAATTTTAAAATCTTTAGAGTAAACCCAGAAGAGAAAATACAAAGAAATATCCACTAGGCTTATTATAATATATATATTATATATAAATGATATTATAATAAATAAATAAATAAATAAATCTGTTTCGAATTTCATTGTCTCAGTAAAAATTACTATTATTAAATTTGTAAATTTAATAGTAGAAGGTATGTGCTAGACAATTTATTTTTAAAATATCTAAATATTTATTTCTAAATTATTTAAATTTTTTCTTAAAATATACCATGAATAAATTAACACAAAATTATTTAAATAACATTATTTTTCTCCCAAAATCTTATCAAAATAAAATAAAATATTAGATAAAATTTTAAAAAATGATTTTTATTTTTATTTTTTTCCTGAAAAGATTTTAAGATTGAATTCTGAGTTCATTGCATTGTTGTCTCAACTTCTTGGGCCCATACTTTTTGAAAAGTCAATTTCAAAATCAAAACATGGCCCAATATTTGTTTATAAATGGACAATTTATGTTTAAATGAAATGCCAGCTCATTACTTTTGTCTCCTTCAAATAAATAATATATAAAAATAATTTGTGGCTAGTATTTATATATATATTTAAAGAAAATACATATTTCACTTTATGGGCGAAAATGACAGTTTTTTTTTTTTCATTTATTTTATTAAAAAAAAAAGATAAAAAGTATTTTCTGTCAATACTTTTTTTAAAGGTGAAGTGAATTTTACAATTTCCCCCCTCCCAACATTTTCCATCAAATTTTAATAAATAATTATTTTACGAGTTAAATTTAATAAAAATATTCTTCACTTATAAAATTGTTAATATTTTATTTTAAAAATATTAAAAAACATATTTAAACCTTTAAGATTTTAAAAATATTTAGGAATTTAAGAATATATTTATTAATTTAGCTTAGCTATTTTAAATATATATATATTTGTTTTTTTTTTCTTGAGTTAATTTTTTTTATTGCCCTTATATATATCAAATGATTAAAATATAGAGTGAACATCATATTAAAATTTCAATTTTACAAATATATTTCGCATATTTCTATTAAATGAATAATCGTTATTTTTATTTTCAGAGTCATAATTTTTAATATCAGTATTGTTCCATGTGATATATAAATACATCGACAAGTCAATCGATATTCGATTGGATGTATGTATGTGTATGTTATGGAAAAATTTAATAGTGGTTGATAGTTGAGAAGGGAAGGTGTGTTGAGGGAAATGAGTGGAGTAGACAAGATACGGGAAATAAAGAAAAAACAGTGCAAAATTGGGTGTCCTTTAGGAGAAACCAAACGGAGTCACATGAGACCAAGTTTATACGGTTAGTTTGTTCCGCTCAACTCAATCATACCCTATGCCCTAACAGTCCTATGCGGTTGAGAAATCAAAATGTCAATGTCTGATGGGTTAAGGGCCCCATTTCTGAAGAATCTCCGTTTAAACCGAAAATGAGGAAGGAATAAGGACAAGAAACAAGGATCTTTAGTCCCTCTCTACTCTTTTCTATTACATATATTCAACCCACAAGATCGAATAGGACGAGTGTTCTCGTCTAAATCCACGCCTCATTCTAATTTATTATTATTATTATTATATATATATAATTATAGTATGGATGAGAGACTCTACTGTAATATTAAAATATAATTTTTTAAAAATTAAATTGAACATTATAATAAATTTTTCAGTTAAAATATTATTCGATTTATTAGAATGTTTTACATTTTCTATTGAAAAATAAAAATTATCCACGAAAATGATATATTTTTCAGAAGTATATATATAAAATATGGAAGAAAAAAGTTATACGGAAATTTTATGTCCATGAAATTTTTTGGTAGAATAGAAATTAAAATAGGAGGCGGGACACATGAAAAACTATCAATCACAACGTAATGGTCTGTTCTTCAAATAATTTCTTTTATTATTGTCTCATTAATGATGCAAAACTCTCGCTTACTTGAATGTAAAATCGTGTTATGCGATTGATAAGCTACGTGAACGTATATATAATTATTAGATAAAATGGACATTGCACGTGGTCTTGTAGTTGTTTGATTAACTCTTTTACTTTTCTAGTTGATTGATTGAACTGGTTGGGTTGGAAGAGATTATTAGTCCAAAAAACAAGTGACGGTACATTATTATGTTCTTTTTATTCAAAAATAAGTACGAACAAGAAAGAAATTTTTTCGGACGATATTAACCTTACTTTTTTGTTTAATACCGAAATTGTCCCTTCATTTATCTGTCCATGCTAGTGTACCTACGGTCTTTTTTCTTTCTTTAAAAAAAAAAAAATTGAAAAACAACCGACACATATTTTTTTAATTTTAATTTCAATCCCACAATTGAAATTAAAATTTATTCACAACTAAAAATTAAAATTTATTCGGGTTACATTAAAGCTATACTTATTTAAAATTATATATATATATATATATATATATTTAAATATGTTTAAGTAATTATTTATTTATTTTAGATTTAGTATGGTAGGCTTGGAATTTTTTAATTAATTTTTATAAAACATTAGTCTCACTCTTAATTTTAGGGTATAATGAAATTATTTGAAAATATCACGTGCATGCACGTGTTAATAAAACAATTTGAGAGCGAATTTAGATAATATTAATTTTGTAATATAAAAATAGTACCGATACGCTTTTATTTTTCGAGAATTATAAATATATTTTAATTTGACAGTCAAAGATTTCAACTTGCTCTTTAATTAATCAATCGCTCTCACTCTCTTTAGACAATAATATTCTATTTTAGTGTTTTTAATTCCTTTTAACTTAATTTGTAAGTAATAATAAATTCATTTTTAATTAAATCAATTTGAATTTTTGAAGTTTAAAATGTGATCCACCGAATGAAGTATAAAATTTAAATCTCTTTCTATATTATATTAAAAAAATGTTTTGAGAAATTAAGACAGCTCAAGTCTTTTTTTTTTTTTTTTTTTTTTTTTTTTTTTTTTTTTTTTTTTTTTTTTTTNTTTCTTCCGGGTATCTCCTTAAATTTTAAAATGTGTCTGCTAGGGAGAGGACGTTGAGCCTCGAAGGAGGTGAACACCGAGCAAAGTACCAGCGAGGACGCTAGGTCCCGAAATGGGGTGAATTGTGAGATCCCACATCGATTGGAGATGGGAACTAAACATTCTGTATAAGGGTGTAGAAACCTTTCTCTAGTAGACATGTTTTAAAACTTCGAGGGGAAGCTCAAAATAAAAAGTCCAAAAAGGACAATATCTACTGGCATGGGTTTGGGCGGTTACACTTTCCTCAACCCATTTAAGTTAGTCTTTCCGAACTAAAAAGCAGCAGAGACCCAATTATGCCATCTGAGTTCAAACATGTAAACTATGTACGGAGACACTTTCAATCCACCGCTATTACACCATTTTCACCTAATCTGTCATTTTTTTAGGATTTTTTTTTAGATGTTAGGTCATAATTTCGTTTTTAATCTATTATATTTTTTAAAATTAAGCTAATAAATAGTTTTTTTTTTAAATTTAAAATGAAAAAATATATAGAATTTAGGAAAAGGATATTTAATAATAAATTATAGTCTACCACATATATCATATTTTATTATAAGATATTTGCCTTCTTACGATAGGTATTTTTCATTTATTGTTATTTCCATATCTTATAATTTATTTAATTACAAATAAAATAACTTTCGCACCCTTTAAGCGGGTGGATTTTGCAAACATTCACAGAAAAAAAAACAACATAATTAAAAAAATATATATTAAAATGATAGTTTTTAAGGGTTGAGTTCATGCCGACATTAATCGAACTATGATTAAAGCCACCGTGAAAATTGGATTAAATTATAAAAAATATAAGAGAGAAAAAAAAAAGTAGTTATTTAAAGATTTATAAATGAAAAAGGTGGAAGCCGTGTTATATTATTAATGATAAACCCACAACCGAACCGTCAATTAATGATTGCGGGAAGGTTTTTCCCATCCAAACCAAACTCCATACCTAAAATTAAATAATAATAAAAATAAAAATAAAAATTATTTAACTAACTAAACAGTCTATTTGAAAGCCCATTTTTTGGCTGTATGCAAAACAACAATATCGGATGTGGACCCCACCACTAGATTTCGCTGTCGGTTAACCGACTATGGGACCCACTGCCCGGAGACGAATGTGCAACCTGCCCTGCCCGGCTACCCCTTCCCTAACGCTTCCACTCCCACCTCTCGTGAAAATCCCCAAATTTCACCACGTGATTACGCGTCTTCTTCACTCACAATATTCAATTCTTTTTTATTTATTTATTTATTTATTTCATTTTCCCTTTTAATATATAATATATATATATATATATATTTAATAAGCAATTTGAAAACAATGAATTCATTATTTTCCATATTTTCAGATTTTATTTTAATTATTAAAAATAGCTTTGATAATAATTAATTAGTTTATGAACATGTTTTATGTTTGAAAAAAAAAATATAAATATTATTTTACAATATTATATTATAATATATTTTAATTTAACAAAAATGAATTGAGGCCCATATTTCTGAAAAAATTTAATAAATTTTTAATATAATTCTAAAACCTTTAAAATTTTAAATTCAAAATTTAGAAACAATGGTCAGCTTTACAGTTTTATAACCGGTCTACTGGAGATTTCACAATCCACCCTCTTAGAGTTTCGAATCCTCGTTAGCATACTGCTCGGTGTCTAGCTCCAATACCATTTGTAACAGCTCAAGTTCATAGTCCACTTTGACTCGTTATATATCGCTGTCAGTCTCACATGTTAAAACTTATGGACGAAATAAATAAATTTAAATTTTAAAAAAAATAAAACTAAATTTATAATTTTCTTTATTCTTTTATACTCAAAATGAATATTCCTTCTAGTTCTTGCACGAGAGATGATCCCCCAATTGTTCAAAAGGCACAATACCCATGTGCCATGTGATTCCTAACACTGTATCCGCACATTTTTCTTCGACATAAATATTTAAAAATAATTAAAAAAAACCGCTAAATATTGTCATAAATACTCGTAACATTATCTTTAATTTTTCATAAACGTTTCACAATTATAATTTTAAATAATTTTCAGAAATTAAAGGAAGACTTTTATTGATTGGCAACTGAAGTGTGGATTTTTGTATTATCTTAATTTCAGTTATATTGAAAAAATGAAGATAAATTGAAAGAAAAAAGAAAATTATTTAGAGGGAATTTCGGATGATAAATGTTATTTTGGGTATGAACAGGCGTGAGATGGGTTGCAATTCGTCGCTCCATATGGTAATCACAGCAAAACCATAAAACCCGCGAATGCCGCTTCGTCCAATCAGTTTCTACACCACCGTTACTTTTTTCCTTTTCTTTTTCTCGGGAAAATGTCTCAATTTTCCGGGAAAATAGGGCGTCTTTAAATCAAAATCCCCACACCCACTTTAGAACTCCAATCAAACTCCAAAGGGTCAGAGTTTGTTGAAGGAAAACAGGGGGAAACAAAAAAAAAAACGAAGAACAACAGGTGGGTATGGAGAATGAATGTGGAGCGAAATTGATCGGAAATAATGGTTTGAGCCCACGTTCATCGGTTTCTAATGGCGGTCCAGATGGAACCGTCGATGTTCTTAAAGATTTGAAGGAAGCTAATGATTTAATCGAGGTTATTGGGGGTTTTTCTGGGTTTCGGAAAACGCAATCCAAGGAGTGTTTGAATTTGGTTAGGAGATTGAAGATGCTCGCGCCGTTGTTGGAGGAGATTCGTGACCTTTATGATATGGTTCCTGCTGAGGGTTTGAGTTCCCATATTGGTCAATTGAAAGAGGCGCTTCTTTTAGCCAAAAGGTTGCTGAAGAATTGCCACAATGGGAGTAAGATTTATCTGGTTAGTCTGTTCTTACTCTTTGATTCCTTTGTTCTTAGTTTTTGATGATATGATTATGCTTATTTTGGTGATTTTATGAGCGTTTGTTTATCTAGGCGTTTGATAATGAAGCTGTGATGGCGAGATTTCATTCTGTTTATGACAAATTGAAGGAAGCCCTTGATGGGATACCTTATGATGAACTTGGAGTCTCTGTTGAACTGAAAGAACAAGTAGATTTCTTCACCCTTTTGATTGATTGTTTGTTTAGTAACTCTCTGTAATGATATTATCATCTTTAGGACTCATGATTTGTTTTGTTTTTTCAGTTTAATCCGAACGGTCTCTCGTAATTCATAGAACATGTTTAGAACGACTCTTTCGATGCTTGAAAACACTTGAAAAGTTATTCCGAACACGTTCTTAGTTTACTGATTTTGGTTCATTTGCTTGCTTTCGTTTGTTCAGGTTGAGCTGATGTCGACGCAGCTCAAACGAGCGAAGTGTAGGAAAGATACACAAGATATGGAGTTAGCAATGGATATGATGGTTGTGTTTTCAAAAAATGATGAGAGAAATGCTGATCCTGTTATACTTGGAAGATTAGCAAATAAATTGGAACTGCATAAGGTTGCAGATTTGGAAGCCGAAACCGAAGCTATACAAAAGTTGGTTCAACGTCGATGTGTGTCGAATTCTGAAAATCTCCAGCAAATTATGGAGCTTCTATGCAAGTTTAAGAAAATTGCAGGTATGGAGAATAGTGTTGCTTCTGATGCTGCTCCTGTTGTGTTGAAACGTCTGCAACGGTGTCGGTCTACGTTAATCCCTCATGAATTCCTTTGTCCCATTTCGTTGGAAGTCATGACAGATCCTGTGATTGTGGCTACTGGGCAGGTATCTATTTTGCATTCTTTGGCTTTGATTGATATCATATGCTACACATGCTTGAGGTATCTTGATATCATTTGAAATGTTGTGATAGCTGATTTAAGTTTGTTCTTAGTGTTCTTGTATCTTGAGCTGGAAATAAAATCTGATGTTCTTGTATGGAACTCTGCCAATGATTTGTAAACTGAGCGGGTTAACCTTGTCGCTTGACAGACGTACGACCGTGATAGCATACAGACATGGTTGAATTCGAACCACCAGACATGCCCGAAAACAGGACAAACTTTGGTGCATTTGTCACTAGCTCCAAATTATGCCCTCAAGAACCTCATTTTGCAATGGTGTCAAAAGCACGACTATGAATTGCCGAAGAAGGAAGTAGGTTCCGGATTCGGCGATACTCCGCCTGATCTCGCTCGGGAAATCTCCTCTTTAGTTCACAATCTATCGTCGAGTCAGTTGGATGTTCAGAAAGAGGCTATCATCAAGATCCGTGTCCTCTCCAAGGAGAACCCCGAGAATAGAGTTTGGATCGCGAATAGCGGAGTCATCCCTCCGTTGGTTAAGCTTCTATCCTACCCAGATCTCAATTTCCAAGAGCACACGGTGACCGCTCTATTGAACTTGTCGATCGACGACGCGAATAAAAGACTCATAGCAAGAGAAGGAGCCATTCCTGCTATCATAGAAATCTTGCAGCATGGAACAGAGGAGGCTAAGGAGAATTCTGCTGCTGCACTGTTTAGCTTGTCAATGCTAGATGAAAACAAGGTTCTGATTGGAACTCTAAAGGGAATCCCGCCATTAGTAGCGCTTCTTCGAGACGGTACGATCCGAGGGAAGAAGGATGCTGCTACTGCACTCTTTAACCTGTCGATGAATCAAGCAAACAAGTCCCGAGCGATCAAAGCCGGCATCATACAGCCCCTTCTCTTTTTACTTCAAGATAAGAACTTAGGAATGGTTGATGAAGCTTTATCGATCTTGTTACTCCTCGCATCACATCCGGAGGGACGAACCGAGATCGGACGTAACTCTTTCATCGAGATTCTAGTGAACATCATAATCGACGGGACACCGAAGAACAAGGAATGTGCGACGTCGTTACTTCTCGAGCTGGGACGAAACAATTCGCCTTCCATTTTGGTTGCGCTGCAGTTTGGTGTATATGAACATTTGGTAGAGCTGACAAGATGTGGAACAAGTAGAGCACAGAGAAAAGCAAGCTCGCTTTTGCAGTATATGAGCAAATGTGAACACATTCCTTGACATTTGTGTAAAGATTTGTGATCATTGTATTTTAGGAACTGTAAAGCAGAATTTTTCTTCTTTTACATTTGCCTCTTATTGTTGTTGTTGTTGCTCTCAATGTGGCTTTTTCAAGAAGTTGACATATCAAAGCCAACAAACCACTCTGTACATAGCCTTTTAGTTATGTAATGGTGTATAACAAGAGGTGTTATTAGCTTATGGTTTTATACGAGGAAAAGATGAACCGAGTATCCCGATTTAGTCTTTATAATTTTAAATTTCTAACTATTTAGTTCCTATCTTAATTTTTGCATTTGTCGGTAAAGTTCGTATTCCTTACGGGGGTATGGAAACCCATATTTTTGTTTTTATTGTGAGATCTCACCTCGGTTGTAGAGGGGAACGAAATATTCTATACAGGAGTATAGAAACCTTTTTCCTATAGTCACGTTTTAAAATTGGCGACGGTGATACGTAACGGGCCAAAACAGACAATATCTACTCGCGATGGGCTTGAGCTGTTACAAATGGGTATCAAAGTTCGTCGCTGAACGGTATGAGCCACTAGTCAGAGTAGGGCTAGACCCTCTCCATACCAAATGTGTTTTAAAATGATGATACGTAACAAGCCAAAGCGAATAATATTTGTTAACGATGTACGTATCGTGATTTTTGTCACGGCCCAAGCCCAACTTCCTATCGTGATTTTTGCTCGGTTAAGTTTTTATTGTCACGGCCCAATTTGTTGGTAAAGTATGTATTCCTTACAGGGGTATGAGATCTCACCTCTTGTAGAGGGGAATGAAACATTCCTTACAGGGGTATGTAAACCTCTTCCTAAACATGTTTTAAAATCGTGAGGCTATGGTGATACGTAACATGCCAAAGCAGACAATATCTCCTAGCAAAGTTAGTTGTTGAACGATGCGAGCCACTAGTCAGAGTAGGGCTAGACTCTCTCCATAGCAAATGTGTTTTAAAATTGTGAGGGAATGATAAATAACAAGCCAAAGCGAACAGAACAACATTTGTACTTGGGCTGTTACGGTTATACTAAAAAAATTGGGTTGAACAATTACGGGAGGAAAGATTGAATCAATGATCTTTGGGACAATAAATTGATGTCTTAGTCGTGTATTGTAAGTGATCTGAACCTGCTCGGATTGAGCCTCCATAGATGCAAGTGAAGTGGGTGAGCATCACGATGGTTAACTAACTATCTCTTGTGGTCTAGAGAGGGCTTCTCACAAAGACTTTTAACAAAAGCTTTTCAGGCCGAGAAGCTAGAAGCCTTCTCGATGTTAATCATCCAGTTGCTTTACTCGTAAAAACAGAAAAACTAGAAGAAAATGAAAGAAAAACTCACAATAACTGATTTTTCTTTTACCCCATGAAAAGAAAGAAGGAACAGATGAAGGAGCTAAGCAGTAAGACCAATAAACAATCTAGAGTTCATATTATTCGTCTTTTATTTTTAAAAACTAAGTTTATAAATAATAATTCTAGCAAAATTTATTTATGTTCTTTGTTTCGTTGACTATTTTTAAAAATTCAACAAAATTTTGAAAATTAAAAAAAAAAAAAAAAAGTTTTTTTAAAATTTTTTTGAATTTTTTTTATGAATTTTTTGAAACATCTATTTATATCTAATTTAGATTTAGTAGATATAAATATAATTGTGGACCTAAATTTGAGCTTTTCATATATTATTATTATTATATAGTTTTGGCCCTTGAGGAGCCATGATGATCCACGTGTCTTTCGTCTTGTTAAATCCTCTCCGAATTTGCAGCAGCTTCAACATTTTGTGTCCAAATTTGATTCTGATGAGGAAATATAAATCCATTTTCAAGGTAATTTGATGGACTGAGCAGTGAACAAACTGTATGAATTTGAGAATCGAAGCTTTCTTCTTCCTTCCGATTCCACATGGCACTCCCTTCTCCATCGGAGCGCTTCCAATGAGCTAAGGTAAGAACGAATGCTTTTCATACAATTTGTTTCCGATTTCGTTCGACGAATTTTCCTTTTTCACGAAGAGGTTTCGGTTTCTGTGTTATTTTTCAAATGGAGATGATGATCAGCTCGTCTTTTGTCGTAGGAGTTCTCCTGAATTTACTTCTGCTTCGATTTGATTTCTACCTAGGTTTTCTCTGAGCTAGTTTCGTATTTTAAGAATTGATGGAGAATCATAACTTCCTATTGATGCGCGTTTTTTTTTTCTCTTCTGCTTCAAAATTTCATTCGTATAAGCCCTGCACTTCCGCATTTTAATCGTAAGAGAAACGAGGAGAAACTGGAAACTCATAGAGGAAGCAAGATACTTAATAGTTTATGCTCCTCAAGTTTGTATGCTTTCAGTGTGATTTCAATAGTTGAGTTTAATGCATTGTATTTCGTCCGTTCTGGTGACTTTACCTTTAGCTCTGAGATTCAGCTCCATTGTGTGTAAAGCAAAGCGGCTTCGATTAGCAACAAGCTTTGTCAATTTACCTATATCAAAGTATATTCTAGGGCTGTGGTTGATGAAAGAAATTTACCTTGGAAATGTGGAGCTGCTGCAATACTTTCTTGGGACAATTTGTGTTATTCTGGTTGATATCTAATATATCTTGTATTCTTTTGCTTTATTATCTAACAATTTACCGTTATATTGTTAGACGTCGAACAGCTTATTGTAAACCTTAAACCTAATTGAAAGGAGTCCCTCATGTTCAGCTGGTCCCATAGAGGTCTAAGCCTTCGGTAATAAATAGTATAGTACACTGATTTCTTGTTTTGACCCATAAGCTAAGACATGTTCTTCATGTTGCAACTAATAGAAAGGTAATCATCCTAAGAATCAGAGAGGGTCGAAGGCTCGAGCGAGGAAGGGTGGCGAAGGAAACCCATAATTAGAATGTGGGTATCTAGACTCGAGAGAGGGAATTTGTCACGCCTGTAAATAGTAGAAGTATGAAGAACGGGAGGGGTTTTGGAATTATGAGAAGTTTGCCCCTTAGGAAAGTGTTGCTGAACAAGAAAAAATGGTCATGAGTGGAGATTCTATGATTGCTGGAAGAACTGGGAAGTCTGACATTTGATTTCTTTTTATGGTTCTAAGACATGGAAAATAGTTTTTAAAGCTCATCTTGTTGGATGATTTTTGAAAATAATCGCTCTAACAAAATGGAAATATTGCTTCTCAAATAGAAATAGAAAGCATTCTCATTAATTATCTTTCCTTATGAGAGCTTCCATCAAAATGGATATATATCCATGCCCTGAAATTTATTGTTCATAAGCTAACATTTATTGTTCTATATCCATGTGTAGATCTGAGTGTTAATTTGAATGATACTGATTTCTAAAGGGTTTTATATCCACGCCCTGACATTTATTGTTCATCTTCATGTATGTATTATGTAACCCTTCAAACTTTTAAACTTCTCAGATGGTTCAGAAATCCATAGACTCCAAATTCAGTGAATATGGACATGGAAATTCTGGGAAGGACGTGCCTTCTCAGGAAAAGCAAATGCAGATTTCTGCAAAGAAGACAGCATTAAGGGACTTGCAAAATGATAATAGGGTCACAGCTTCCCATTGTACTGGAAGCTCTCCTCTTTTGAAGGAAAGAGGTCCGAGTAGTGACTTCATTAAAGTTTCTGGTAACAACCCAGCAACTCCGTCTCATCTCCATTCTTCGACTTCTAATGCTTCAAATGGGCATCTTGTTTACGTCCGTAGAAAGTCCGAGGTAGATATTGGGAAGAATAGTCCTTGTGATAGTACCAACATGAAAGGTGATTATCCAAATCTAAGTAAACTCGGTCAACTAGCTGAAACCGCGCATCTCAAATCCCAGGTTAAGGAGCTACAGAATCATTGCTTTCCAGCATTTGCTCCTTTTCCAATGGTGTCTCCCATGAATGCATCTGGAAAACCTTCAGTTCCTCATCACGTTGGAAAATATGGCATTAATTTCGCCACAGCAGAATCGAACTTCCATCCTGCACCTTCTACTGTCCCTTCAGGATGGAAAAATTTGCAGTGGGAAGACAGATATCATCAGTTGCAATTGTTATTGCATAAATTGGACCAATCAGATCAACAAGATTATCTTCAGGGTATGCTTTTGCTTTGCATTTAAGAAAGTGCTTTATCTTATTCCTGAAATGGTTTGACTGATCCTTATTTACTCCATGGATAATTTCACACTTCTATCAGTGCTTCGATCGCTTTCATCGGTTGAACTTAGCAGACATGCAGTCGAATTGGAAAGGAGATCCATTCAGCTCTCGCTTGAAGAAGGTAGTTTGATTTCTGGTTTTACATAATTTCACTTTCCTTTTTTATGATCTGGGGAAACTTAGTAGTCTGCAAATGGATTAATATCAAATCATGGTAGATCTCCTCAAAGTAATGTTGAGGATGGTTGGGAGTCCGACATTGGCTAATTAAGTGGTTGATAATGGGTTTATAAGTAAGAAATACATCTCCATTGGTATGAGGCCTTTTGGTGAAACTAAAAGTCCCGAGAGCTTTTGCTCGAAGTGGACAATATCATACCATTGTGAAGGGTCGTGGTTCCTAACATGGTATCAGAGTCATGCGTTTAACTTAGCTATGTCAATAGAATCCTTAAGTTTCGAACAAAAAAGTTGCTAGCGTCGAAAGTGCAGGCAAAAGTGACTCAAGTGTCGAAAAAATGGTGTACTTTGTTCAAGGGCTCTAGGGAAAAAAGTCAAGCCTCGATTAAGGGGAGACTGTTCGAGGGCTACATAGACCTCAGGGGAGGCTCTATGGTGTACTTTGTTCGGGGAGGATTAATGAGGATTGTTGGTAGTCCCACATTGGCTAATTAATGAGTACGAGGCCTTTTAGGAAAATCAAGAGTGAAGTCATGAGAGCTTATGCTCAAAGTAGACAATATCATATCATTGTAGAGGATCGTGGTTCCTAACAAGTAAGTTTAAAGCTTCTTTTCATTTCAGCCCAGTGGTAACTTGTATCAAGCATACATGTCTGCTCAATATATGAAACATCAAACAGCTTCCTTCTGCTTTGGAACATGATCATAGTAACTTAAAATTCCTCTTTTCTTCATCACAGCAAAAGAGCTGCAGCGAGTTGGGGTTTTGAATGTGCTGGAAAATCCTGTAAAGAGTATCAAAACGCCGTTGACTCATCACGACGGTTCAGAGACGTAAGAGTATGTGCAGCATACTGTTGTTCTTCACGTCGGTTGGACGATGAAAACGTGCTGGATTGCAGTTGAATCGAGTTTGTTCTGAATTCACAATTCTCGGTCGCCAACAACCGGAAGCTTGCTGGTTTCTTGTAATATTCTGCCAACTATTTCATTAACGATATTTCTCATTTGTTTTGCAAAGGTTGTAACAAAAGATTGCAACTGCATGCCTTGACTGACTGTTACCAGGAACAAGAATGGAAACAAAATCCCCTACTGGTCACATCCTCCTATACTTCCTTTTTCTTTGTTCTCCCTGTTGATCCGATTCCATACGTAGGTGTTCGAGATTTGTCGCTATTGAATTGGTTAGGTTAATCAACACGAGTCCCGTTCGACAAGCCAGGTCGGATTTGTAGGAAAATCAACACAACATACTTGCACACTTTTGGTCGGAGTGTCTATTTAATTATTATACCAACCGTTCATTTGGTTGTGATATTCCATTTTTAGTCACTAAATTGATCTCTGGGCAGAATTTTTAGAGATAAACTTGAGTTTTTCAAACTTAAACTAAAAACGAAATTAAATTGAAATAATGAATTTAAGATTAATTAAAATGATCTTTTTTTCAATCCAATCAAAATCAATTTAATCAATTTGTTCACTAGAATAAAGTGAAAAAGATGTATACTTGCTGTATTTACCGAAAAGAAATACATAACGCGATACGTATGTAATTTGATTATTTGTTAAGATTCAGATATTAATATATATATATATACATATACATACACACGCATATATATATACATATACATACACACGCATATATATATACATATACATACACACGCATATATATATACATATACATACACACATATATATATATACATATACATACACACATATATATATGCTTGAAATTTTATAAATCCTATATCTTTCCTTTTTTTTTCCCTTCTTTTCTACTATAATTTTTTGCTTTTAATCTTGTATTTAATAAAATTTTAAAATATTTGAAATATTAAAATTAATTGAATCTTAAATTTTCTTTTATCTCTAATAGAATTTTAAATCTTCAATTTCATATCTAGCTGGACAACTAATTTGAAAAATATTGAAATTGGAGAAATTAAATTTGTAATTTTAACCAAAAAAAAAAAAAAAAAAAAAAAAAAAANCAATGTATAACTAACTCTAAAAACATTTATGAAAAAAGAAAAGAAAAGAAAAAAAAGTAAACCGCTTAAATTCAAATGTGAAGGGGTGTAACTGAATTTCAGTTATTGTGTGTGTAATGTCTACAAAAACCACTCCTCCTCCATCTTTCTACTCTTTTACTTCATATTCTCTTCCCATTATGGATTCTCCTTCCCGTTCTCTGTTTCCCTTCACCGTTTTCCCCCCTCCCTCTCCCTCCCATTCTTCCCTTCCGGCCCCCAATTCCCGCCGGAAGCGGACTAAGTTCATCAGACCCACCACCGCCGCCGCCGCCCCCCCTCTTCATTCTCCGTCCACTCCCAAGTCCAAGCACGCCAAGAAACCGGACCCTACCGCTCCCAAGATCACTCGCCCCTGTACTGAGTGCGGCAAGACCTTCTGGTCATGGAAGGCTCTGTTCGGCCACATGCGCTGCCATCCCGAGCGTCAATGGCGAGGAATCAATCCGCCGCCTAATTTCCGCCGATCGACTGCCACTGACGAAGATCACGAAATCGCTGCCTGTTTGATTATGTTAGCGAATGGCCCTAATGCGATCGATCCTACTGAAGCGGTTACTGAAACGGACGGTGATTGTCGAGAAAATCAAGAATCGGCGGCGGCGGCGTTAGTGTTTGGACAGAGAGGCGTGAAAGAAGAAGAAGAAGATGATGATGATGATGATGATGATGGTTATTTGGACTTGAATTTGCCTCCTCCAATGGAAGACATTGAAGAACATTCTTCATCATCCTATTGTTCAGGGATTGTTTTGGATCTGAGATTAGGGCCTAATTAAACTCTGATTTTCCAAATTTCCCAGAAAATTACAAACTTTCTTGTAAATGTTTTAACTCAATTACCAAATCTCAAATACAAAACTAAATTTGTTGTTCAATACTCATACATTTATATCCACAATTCATCAATAAATTTCATACCCATTACTTTATTCCTACTTTTAATCATATATATATATATATATAATCTTTTTTTTTCTAATTTTTCTCGACCATTCATATTATTGTCGTGATGTGGTACCATAAGCAACGTTTTAACTATAATAAAAGCTATTTGAAGTATGTTGATTACTCGAAAAAAGAAGTGAACTATAAATTTTAATAGCGTGATAGTGATTAGAATAGATGATACTAATCAATCCCGCAAAGTTGAATAGATGCAAACTTCAACCACTGTATGGGGATGAAGAATTGTTCGTTGGTAGGCAAAAGTTACCCAAGTGATTGATCTATGCTACGAACTGATTAAAAAAAAGGTTGAAAGCTTCCATTCAAAGTAAGGTAAGAAGGTTCGTTCGGTCAAAGACAGAGGCATAGTCCAGTTCCATCTCTAATCTTTAAGAGGGCGAAACCTGTTGAAGCATGATAGCATGCAAAGAACGTACCGCCTTGAAAAAAAATTCTCAAGCCAAATTAGCTTGTTACCAATATTGAAAAGTTTTTGGCTGCGGTTTTGCTATATGTTCTGAACAGTTACAGATGAAGCTAGAAAAGTAGGCGGCTATGATAGTTGGTGCTTCTTTGTCGGCTATGATCAGCGGAGGCTGAGGGGCGAGCGCAGCAGCTATATAGACCCCTTCCTTTCTGTTGTCCCGGTTTACTAGTTTGTGCATCTTTGTCAGCTATGATCAGTAGAGGTCGAGGGAGCAAGCGCAGTAGCTACATGGACGCCTTCCTTTCTTTTGTTGCACTCGAGGAAATGAGATACCGACCGAGAAGAAAAACCCGACTCTACATCAAATCAAATACATGTCCATTTGAATAGCATCTAAAACTTTCAAATAATCAATCTTCATTACACTGTGCAATTGTTCAACCATTAAATAGATCTCATCAGCTCTTGGATTGAACTCATCTCCAGCAACAAATCTCCAACTCTGTGAGTTAATATGCACCAAACTGTATCCAGCAACAACCTTGACTCCTCTCTCTTTTGCCAACCTCCTCATCTTTGCAGAATCACTCATTAGCCCGCAGTTCGCATACAAGTTCGACGCAAGCATGTAGCCAGTCGAGTTCAACGGTTCGAGTTCAAGAACACGAGAGGCCGCTCCCGAGCCAAGCACAATGTTTCCATAGCTCCTACAAGAGCTCAATAGTGTCCCCCAAATGCTGGCCCCTGCTTCCATTTCTTCAGGCATCTTCTCAATCAACTCTAATGCGTCTTTGAATTTCCCCGCTCGGGCTAACATGTCGACGACGCATGAGTAGTGCTCCAAACCCGGTGTAATTTCATGTTTCTTCGCCATGGATTTGAAAGAAGAGAGCCCTTCTTCCACTAGTCCTCCATGGCTACAAGCAGACAGCAATGACAGGGCGGTCACAGCATTCGGCTTCATGTCGTATTGTTTCATCTTTTCGAACAAAAGTAAGGCTTCGTGAGCGAGACCGTTGATGCCGAAGGCAGATATCATAGCGCTCCAACAGACGACATTCTTTTCTGGGATTTGGTTGAAGGCTCTAATGGAGGCTGCTATATCTCCACATTTTGAGTACATGTCAATAATGGCAGTTCCAACAGCTACTTCACTAGCCAAACCTCTTCTAACAGCTATACCGTGAGCCCATTTCGATCGTCTTGATTCAGCAGAAACAGCACAAGCCTCCATAAGATTCATAATCGATACCTTGTTCGGTTTCACCTCTTCATTCATTCGCTTGAAGATCGATATCGCTTTGTCGGGATCGCCATTGTAGGCAAAGCCTGCAATCATGGTGCTCCAAGTAACTACATCTTTCTTCTTCATTCCATCAAAAAGTATGCCTGCAAGCTCAATCAGATTGCATTTCGCATAAGCATCAATCACAGAGTTCATCACCAACTCGTTCGATTCATATCCTCGTCGTATAATCGCGCCGTGGACAGACCTGCATTGTAACGAATCCAGAAAATGCTTAAATATCTGAAGAACATTCACAAAAGTCACCTCATCTTTCTCAACCCCTTCTTCCACCATTGTCCTCAGCAACGCCACAGCTTCCAAAGGCTTCTCGTTGAGGGCATACGCCGACAACATCGAATTCCACGAGACGATATTCTTCTCAGGCATCGCCTTGAAAGCTTTAAATGAAGAATGAACCTTGGAACATTTGGAATACATGTCTATCAAGGAGTTCCCAACAAACAAATCATCTTCCAAGCCCCTACAAACCACCAATCCATGCACCATTGTTCCAAGTGAAATATCTCTCAAGTTGGTGCAAGCTTTTAGAACACTTACAATGGTTACCCCATCAGGTGAAATGCCAGCCTCTGTCACCATATCTCGAAACATCAGCAGCCCATGTTCGTCTTCCCCAATTTGCACAAAACCTCCTGTCATCACACTCCAGGAAACGATATCATTTCTCACATACATTTCATCGAACAGTTTGTGGGCAAGAAACATATCTACTTCAGTATATAAGCTCAACAGAGAGTTTTGAACCGAAACAATGGCAGAGAAACCAGAGCGAATTATATAACCATGAGCCGCAAAGCCTTCACAATATGATTTACGCTCACGAAATGCCTGAATTACAATTACCAACGAAGAAACATTGGGCTGAAAATCGGCGAATCTGGCCATTTTAAACCACCACAAACCTGCCATTACGCCCCCATTTGAGAAATTTCCATGAACCATCACGTTCCAAGACACCGAATCCTTGTTCTTCAGAGAAACAAAAGCGCGGTGTGCGGAATCCAAATCACCCCATTTCATATACAAGTCGATAGCGGAATTAGCAACGGAAGTGGAAGATTGGCATCCTTGTTTGATCAGACATCCGTGCATAGCGGTTCCAAGTTTGAAAGAAACGTTGGAACATGCTTTGAGAATCGAAGGGAGCACCGAGGAGTCTGGCAATTGAGATCCAGAGAGTCTGATTTCGCGGTAAAGTTGGAGAGCTTCTCGCCATTTTCCGGAAGATGATGCTTCTTTGATGGTTGAAATCGAATTGGAGAGCCTCAAACCAGAGTGGATATTTGAGAAGCGCATTCTAGTGAACGAGCATGGTGCCGGCATCAGCAATGGAGCAAACATGGCCGTTCCTCAGACGCAGTAGGTCCGACAACTTCAATGCCGTTTTCGTTCATTTTCTAGGGGGAAATCGATCGATAGTTTCAAATTTTCTGAAATTGATCTGTTTTTACTTGTTCATACGAAATTTAGGGCGGAAGAGATGGGTTGGGCGGCGGGACGTGGCTGGATTGCTCGAGAAACGGCGGAGTTGCATTCATCACAAACTTCGTTTCTTGAAGGTAAGATGGATTTGGGTATCACTAGTTTCATAAAAACTACTTAGAAGCATCATTGTTGTGCAGTGTTATAGCGATAATTGAAACCTGAGATAGTTAAAAGAGGCACTAAACTGGAATTTGAATCCTTTGAAGGGTCTGATTTACCTGTTTTGGTCGCCTAAGTCTGCAAACTTGTGCTTAAATTGGAGAAGCTGCAAGCAGACCTTAGAAAGGTCTAAACATTGTTCAAGTTGGGCCATGTCAAGGATCTAGATTGAAAATGAAGATAGAACATGCTAGCTTTGTTTGTTTGTGTTTGTGCTGTGTACTGTGACATAGGTAAAGCTGATTGAATTCTTGAAAGGTAGAGGAAGATTAAAGATAGAACATGTTTGTTAGCCATGTTTGGGATGTTGTATACTGGTGAATAGGAAAAAAGTGTGAAGGACAGGCTAATGATTGATGCAGATTCAAGTTAGAACACTTGCTTTAAAACAGTGGATATATGTAAGAACAGAGCGTCATGTTCAAGAACTGTAAACATGGCTGAAGCTCATCTCAAGTATTCTTAGGCCAACAGAGATGAACGATGATGTTCATCCTTAATTAGTCGATGTGGGATTCTTCCTCTTTCAACCATCCTTAATTAGTCGATGTGGGATTCTTCCTCTTTCAACCATCCTCCCCTCGAACAAAATACACTATGAAACCTCGCTTGAGGCCCATAGAGCTCCTCCCCTAAAGAACAACCTCCCCTTAATTGAACCTCGACTCTTCCTCTCGAACCCTAAAAATAAAACACACCCTGGAGAGGCCTCTCCTGAGGCATATGCCGCCGATACTCAACTTATTCTCTAAAGCCCTCGAACAAAGTATACCATTTATTCAACACTCTCGTCACTTTTTACTAGACCACCTTCAAAACTTACGACTCCTTTGATTCTATGGTCTCTAATACCATGTTAGAGACGAGACTAAACTCTCAAAGCTTTATGTTTTAAATTTTGATTTCTCCTAGAGGCCTCGTACGATCAATAAAGATGTTATTTGGAGTTTGTTCTACCTTAGTTAATTAAGTGAAAGATCGTGAGGAATACTAAAGATCGTGAGGAATACTATCTCCATTGGTATGAGACCTTCTGGAGAAGCCCATGAGAGCTTATGCTCAAAGTAGACAATATCATATCACTGTGGAGAATCGTTATTCATAACATGATATCATAACTATACCCTAAACTTAGCCATGTCAATAGAATCCTAAAATATCAAACAATTGAATTGTGAGCCTTGAAGGTGTAGTCAAAAGTGATTAAAGTGTCGAACAAAGGGTGTAGATTGTTCTTGTTCATTGTTCGAGGGCTTTAGAGAAAGAAGTCGAGCTTCGATTAAGGGGAGACTATTCAAGAGATCCATATACGTCAGGAGAGGCTTATCATGGGTTCCTAAGTGAAGAATACTATCTCTATTCGTATGAGACCTTTTGGGGGAAACCCAAAGCAAAGCCACGAGAGCTTATACTCACAATGGAGCATATTGTATCATTGTGGAGAGTCGTGATATTCTTTATTTATAAACTCTTAATCAAAGAGGTTAGACTCCTCTCCCCCACCATCCTCGCCCATAGTTTGATTTTTGGCGACAGAGACACCGATCTGGCAAAGAACAGGAAGCCATTTTCTTAGGTTTTTCTGAGAAATCCATGGAGAAACTGAAATGGGTTTGCTCCATTGTCGCATAGGACCGTAAAGAACAGTGAAACGTTGTTGGCTAAGTGGGTGTTGTTGTAAACAGAGATATTCGATACAGAGCACAACCTCAGTTTTATTCCATCTATATACTCACTCTCTCACAAACACAACACCTTACATCACCATTTCACTATACACAAACCAACCCAATACCACACCGGCAAATTACAACAACTCTCAATCTGCACATCGGCAAATTTCACACCGGCAATCCTCCCCGCACCTGCACTTACCCCTTCCCACTCCCACCACCGCACTCGGACAAGTACAGGGGTCGCACCCACAATGCTCCCCGCACGGGCACTGCCGATGCGCCACCTCTCCCCCCGCCGTCGCCGTTGCACACTTACAAGCGTTGCCACCGGGACAGGGAACGGCGCAACCACAGCTCTGGTTGCAAGCTCTGATTCCACCGCGTACGCCGCCACCACCAGGTTCTGCCATTGTTATCTCCTCTGCTTCCCTTACTCTGTTGGATTAGTTTTAGTTTATATAATTTCGAACCCTTTAATTCTTTTCTGCTCCTTTTGCCAAATGACGGGTTGAGTTCTGCTTCAGGGTTACACGTGGCAATGCACGTGGCTACCTCCCTCGCCATGTCTGCATTAAGTGGAAGAAGATCATCCTTTGTCGGTTTGTCTTGTTATGATGATATCTATGAATTTATGATATATTTTTTCTTTTTTTAAATAATGGTTTCTTTGAGCTATATGGAACTTGAGGTCTTAGGCCACTTTCTGGCTCAATTATAAGAACTACACGGTTAAATGTGTTTTTGCACCAAATAATTAAATGTGTTTTGCATAAAATAATTTTATGTTGAACGATTTTTAAGGAATTTTACGTGAGTGAGGATAAATGTGATGTCTCACGTTGTTTGTTGAGGAGAGCAAACCACCATTTATAAGGTGTGGAAACCTTCCTCTAGTAGACGCGTTTTAAAATCTTAAGGGGAAACTCGAAAGGAAAAGCCCAAAGAGGACAATATCTGTTAGCGGGGGATCTGGGCCGTTACAAATGGTATCAAAGCCAGACACCGGACGATGTGTCAGCCTTCTCGCTGTTCCCCGAAGGGGGTAGACACGAGGCATTGTGCTAGTAAGAACGCTGGCCCCAAAGGGGGTGGATTTTGGGGCGGTCCCACTTCAATTGGAGGAAGGAAAGAGTGTCAGCGAGGACGCTGGGCCCCGAAGGGGGTGGGTTGTGATGTCCCACATTGGTTGGGGAGAAGAACAAACCACCATTTATAAGAGTGTAGAAACCTTCCCCTAGTAGACACGTTTTAAAGCCTTGAGGGGAAGCCCGGAAGGGAAAGCCCAAAGAAGACAATAAACCCAAAGAAAACAATATCTGGTAGCGGTGGATCTGTGCCGTTACAACAAAACATGTTGGAATGACCTATGATTTACTAGAATAGTCCAAAAATGTTGGGACCATCTTGTACCGAATCTTGGGACCTGAGACGAAAGAACATAATCAAGTATGGGTCGGTACTAAAAAAGTAGTATTTTTTTATATGACCAAAATAAAAATTAAACAAAAAGACACGTGGCAGTTTTGTCTGTTTGTGGATTGAATAGCAAGGAATAGCCTTTTTGTTTGAATGTCATGTGAGGGGTGGGAATATGTCCCATCCAAGTTCCAACTCAGAGATCGAGACACCCTTTTTGTTATTGGGCCCCCACCAATAAGTGGGCCGCTACTGCCTCCTCTGGCCCATTTAATTTCTACTTCGTTGACTAATTCAAAATACTATTTATTCTCTAACCCTTCCAAATTTATGTATTTCTGAACTGGCCCCCATTCCTTCAAACAAATATAATCTAATATTTTGCACTTTAGTCCTAAAAGTTTTCGAATTCACATTTTAGTCACCCAATACTGAATTTTGAAAATATGGAAAGTGGTGGGGGTGAAAGTGAGAATATTTAATAATAATATTATTATAATATAATAGGAGCGATGTAATTGGGTCCCATCATGAGCTGTTTGATCACAAATTATGTGGGCCCCTCTCCTTTGGGACTTGTTGTTTGTCCCCAAAAAAAAAATATATATAAATTTTAGGTTAAATTAAAATAATAATGAGAAAATTTAAGCTTATTAAAAAGAATTAATACAATATTTTTTTTTTCAAAATTCACAGAAAGAAAAAATCATATTCAATTATTAATAAATAAATTAATGAAAAGTTTAAAATTTTATATATTAATATATACCATAGAAACTGTAATAAATTCATAGAACCCCCGGCCCCCCTCCACTTGTCCCTGCAATCCGTCCACTGCGGCACGGCGGAGCCACCGATCTCTACGGCGGATGCTCAAGCTGAGCTCATCGGCGCCGCCGAGTTCTTCTTCAAGTTACAACATAATAACGACGAAACTGATCGGAAATTGAAACTTCCACCACTCAATCCAAAGCATTGGGACCGGCACAGGCCTTCAGAACTGGACTCCATAGCCACTGCAACAAGAACTTCCTTCCATTTCTCCCATTCACATTAAACGTCCTTCCTTCTCCATCCCTCATTACCTGCCCTATATACCCGCCGCCGCCACCGGTGCCGTACAAACCCTCGCAGAGGTCCGCAATCTCCGTCGGCGCTGTCGGATCCTCACCGGCATACCAAGCATTCACCAACGGATTCGAAGCGACTTCAGCTAATTCATGGCCTATAACACTAATCATTCCGTCTAACGCAACGTCTCGATTCGGCGGCGAGAGAACGCCGGGACCACCGCCGGCCATATACGCCGGCACGGCGAAAGGATAGGCGCATTGCTCAGGGCACTGCTTGCCGGAGTGACCAACCCAAGCATAGGGGAGCGTGTAGCCCACCATGGAAGGGAAGGTGAAGTAATGGAACCCGCAAACTGCTCGACAAAAGTCCTGCATCGTAACATCCTGAGAAGTGAGCACCAGAAACATCCCGTTCCGGTGGTCAACCGGAAACGGCGCAGATCGAACGGCAGTTGCAATAACCTGCTGAATGGAGAGGCGAGTAAGGTCAGTGCCATGGGAGTGGTGGAGGTCGGAATGTTCACCGGCAATGACGACGGAACGGGAGACATTAGCGCCGGTTTGATCGGTGTAAAGCGAGACGGTTTGCCACCACTCAGCAACCGAAGGAGAAGGAGGAGCACGGCGGGGATCGGGGGCGGAAATGGAGAGAAGAAAGTCCTTGATTAGGAATTTCTGGGAGACGGACCATTTGCCGTACCAGACAAGGTAAATATTGATGGGGGAAGAGGAAAGAACAGGGCCCATGTGGTAGCGGAGATTGACGAAATCGGAGGAGCCCTCGAATTTCTTAGAGGAGGAGAAGGATTTAGCGGGAAGCTTAGGGTTAAAGAAGTGGGCGTTGGCGTCAAGAGTTCGAAAGGAAGGGGAGGCGGCCATTGAAGAAGGAAGGAAAGTTGCAGAGACGGCGAGGAGGAGGAGGAGGAGGAGGAGGAAGGAGAGAGACGCCATTGTTAGGGTTTGGAGGAAGTGGAGAAGAAGAAGGGGAAGGGGAAAGGTTTTATAAAAGTGAGTGAGTGAGTGAGTGAGTGAGAATAGGATGAATGGGAGGGAAATGGGCTGGTGACAGCTAGCAATGCCTTCGTGTTTTTTTTTTTTTTTTTTTTTTTTTTTTTTTTTTTTTTTTTTTTTTTTTTNAGTAATTTTGGGTGATGTTCTCAACCAATTATTTAAATGTGGTTTTGAATCTTTTTCTCCCTTTTACATATTTTTAAAAAAATAAATAAAAATTTGTAGTGGTACGGTGTCGTATGGATTAATGAATGACAGTTATACACATATATATATATATAGAAATTAAAAAAAAAATCATTAGCTAAATTATATATATATATATATATATATATAGAAATTAGGTTAAATATTATATTATATTTTTACAATTTATTATAAACATTTTTTAAATTTAAAATTATATTTATATACAAAGGTAAATTATCCATTTTTAAAAATTAATATTTTATATAAAAAATATATAAAAACTAGAGAAATTTTTCCTCCAAAAACTCTATTCTTCCAAATTCTCTCTCGAAGATTTCATGGGAATATGAATTGAAATAGAAGAAGAGACAGCCCAGTTTTCGGTTTCATCTTTCAAAGCAGTTAAGGTAGAGAAAGGATAGGTTCAGTCTCTTTCCTCTCCCTTCTTTCACGGTAAACTCTCATTCATCGAGAGTCTTGACTTCCCGTTTGTTCCGGCTCATTCATCTTTCGTCTTGACTTCCTTCCTTAAACCTACGAAAAAGTTTAAAGCCTTGCGGGAAAGCTCAAAAAGGGGAAAGCCCAAAGAGGACAATATGTACTAACGGTGGATCTGGGACGTTACAATGAGAGCTTACAATATTATACCATTGTGGAGATCCGTGATTCCTGACATGGTATCAGAGCCATGCACTTAGCCATATCAATAGAATGAGCCTCGAAGGTGTAGTCACGTGTTAGAATGAGCCTCGAAGGTGTAGTCACATGTCGAACAAAGTCCGCGAAAGTAGTCGAGCCTCAATTAAGGGGAGGCTTATAGTGTACTTTGTTCAAGGGGAATTCCTAACAGTGACACATCTAACTTCAAACCAATTTAGATTTGTTCACATAAACAAACGAACTACGATCAAAACGTTCGAGAGTTATTTTGAAAAAAATGACATTTTATTGAAAGAGCCCAAATGATGTTTTGAATTCCATTCTAAAACAGTTCAGAAATAAAATCATAGTACAAACAAGAGACAACAATACACAACAGTTAGCACTTTATTGCCCTCTACCTTACCTTAGCTACACTTCATCCATTGATATCATCATCAGGAGAGTAGGCGGCTTCTAGTTTAGTTTCCTCAACACTTTAATGGTGTGTTTATAATCATTCCTTAACAGAGAAAATCACCACCAGAGCAGACCATGTCCCAGAAACTCCAAGAACAACCCCCAACACCAGAATTCCAATGTCCACACACCATCCTTTCACATCCATTTCCTGCTTGAACACCAAGAAATGGAACAGAGCAGGCAACACAAACGCCAATGCACAGCACACAGCGCTTCCAACCAGAGACAAGAAATCAGCAAAATTCGGCACCAAAAGTGCCACCAAACTCACCATGAAAACCAGCATCCATCTTAACCATAGGCTATATCTTCCTCCCCAGAATCGTCTCTCCACGATCTCATAAACAGGGTTCATCATCAATGGCAACGTGAAGAACAGGTTTACACACAAACCCAGTTTAACAATGGTGCTAATTAATCCAGACCCTAAGTTACCGGTGATCATGTCTTTGGTATCTTCGCCGAAGGCGAAATAGCCAAGAGTTCCAAATGCTCCGTATAAAACAGTAATGAACGCCATGGATAACCCCAAGACACTCCCGAATTTCTCCTTGTTCTTTGTCTCGGATTCTAATGGCAACACCATTCCAATCCCTTCAAAGGCATACACAGCCACACCCATTCCGTAAAAGAACACGGAAAAGCCCCCAAATGCCTCAACAGATGGGCTCTGTTTGAAGTAAATCAACACGTCTTTTATCATCACAACCACCATAGCTCCAAGGTCGACAACATCAGCAAAGATACTCAAAGGAGCCAAATGGGTCAGGGTTGGAATCGAGTTCAAACCCAATTGGAAAGGGAGACACCCCCAAACGTACACAACCTTGGGCGCTAATCCCAAGATCTTAGGACTCAAATCCGTAGCGGTCGGGGAATTATAAACATCAGCCATAGTATTACCAATGAAAATCAAATAACCAACACAGAATCCAGTTTGAGACAAAATAATAAGCAAATCAACAATAATCCTACCAGGGGAACCGCAAATAGTATAACCTAAATCCCCAAACGAATTGATTTTCGAGAATCCGATAACCGATTCAATTTTCCGACGAGTATAAACAAGGAGCATCATACAGTAATAAGTGAAGAACGCAACAGAAAACAGCATTAGAAGGCTCATAACCCACCCAGTACGTTTGAAAGCGTAAGGAAGCCCAAGAACACCAGCCCCAACAATGGCAATAAAAACATTAGCAAATGTCTTGGGCTGCGAAGACAGAGGGTTGGCGCTGCCGAGAAGAGGCGTATCTTCTTTGACCGCCGGAGATTGAAGGAGACTGGATGAAGAACTGGCTTCTAGATCGGAACCCATTTCGAAAAGCGCGGAGGCGAATGCGATTGAAATGGAATGGGGATTGAAAGATATAGCAGGAAAAGGAATGGAAGAACGAATCCTGTGCCATGCGATGAAAATGAAGGGAAATGGAAGAAGAGGAGAAGAAGGGATGGGAAGAATTGAAATGGGAGGAGGGAAAGCGTTGGAGAACGCGCCATCAAACTTTTCCTTGAAATTTGGGCCCCTTCTTAGATATTTCAATATATATTTTTCCTTTTTTTTTAATAATTATTATTTAATTTTTAATTTCATATATTTTTCCTTTTTTTTTAATAATTATTATTTAATTTTTAATTTCATTTATCCAATCATAAAATTTACCTAATTATTTTATTCTAACATATTTTTAGGGAATAAATCTTGGAGTTATTAATTTTAAACCTTAATTTCCACAGTAAATTAATTTAGACTATTCGTTAGAGAACGGTAACTATTTTTACACAAACTTGTGTTAAAAAGTCCTCTAAACTATGACTTTATCGAGAATCCGAGAGTTTACGGCTAAAACGTTCAACCTTAAAAATACCAAAAACTAAAAATGGTCCGTCTTCTTGTACTTCAAATATTAGTTAAGTTTTCGTCATACGAGACTAAATGCCTAGAAATAAAATGTTACGTCATCTTAAGATGACACACTGTAGTTCAAACTAAAGATTTAGAGGGAATATTTTAGTAAATCATTCTCGTCGTCGAAACATGACTTTGGATTTAGAACTCGGACGATCACCGTCTCCAAAAATGGCATAATCGTAAAATGGGGAGAGAGGAGAAACACAATACCCTTTACAGAAACTAAACTCAACTTTCAAAGATCATCAAATCCAACCAAAAATATCAAACATTAGAAGAAAAAAAATGAATCTGTGTGTATATGATGAATTTCAACTATTTTTAGCAGCTATAACCTGTTTGGCGCCAACAGAGAAGAATTCAGTGATGACTTCAAGTGGCATGCCCTTTGTTTCTGGAACTTTTAGAAAGACGAACACCCATGATATGCTGCAAACAACTGCATACATACCGAAAACGCCTGCTAGCCCGATTGAGTTGAGCAACACGGGTAGTGTATATGTGACAATGATATCGCCAATCCAAAATGTTAGTGCACAAATTGCAATGCATAGGCCACGGACCCGGGTTGGGAAGATTTCTGCGCATAGTATGTTTGGGATTGGCCCGAACCCCATCACGAAGAAACAGAAGTAAACAACTACACTGACGGTCGAGATTGATGCATTTGCTACGCTGCCCATGTGCACTAGGCTGCCGATTACTAGGATGATGAGGGATGATATCAAGGCAGGGATGGTGAACAGTAGTAGAGTCCTGCATGATGAGGGGAAATATATGGTGTGTGAAATGTAGAAAGTCGAAGAATAATGCACAACAAACTCGATGTTGTTTACGAATGTTATGAGGAGTGTGGCACTTCAATGCTCGAGCAATGGCGTTAATCAAAGAAAGAATGTCTTACCTACGACCCGAGATGTCCATCAGTCTCATGGCCACGGCGATTGAAGGGAGCATCAACAATGTCGTCAGGGCGCTAATCAGCAAAGATGCAGAAGAAGAGCCAATACCCAAGTTTGAGAGAAGAACTCCAACGCCTGCTTTCTCAAGAATTTGAGGTGTGTAATACAAAACTCCATTGATGCCAGAGAACTGCAAACAAAACAAGAAGTTTGAGAGAAAGCTACCAATAAATGAAGCAGAAAGGGAAGGGTTTACCTGCTGAAGTATTTGAATTCCCACACCAACGAGCAGAGCATGTTTGACTCCGGGTTCGAAAAGGTCGTGCCAAACTGGGCCTTTTGTCGCGGTTTCAGTCGGATGGACCATAGCTGGTCCAACTGGATGTTGATGCATAAGCTCTTTGGAGTAAAGAGCCGGTTGGCTCACCAAAGCAGCAGCTTGAACATAGCCACCATCAGTTGGCGCATAACCACCAGGAATAGAGACTATGGATCCTCGCTGCGGTTCAGAAACGCCTTCTTGGTGCAAATAAACTCGTTTAAAACCCTCTTTCTTCTTTCCATCCGGGCCTTCTTTCTCAGACCATTTCCAAGCAAGCTGCCAACCACCACCAATCCCCATACTTCCAACAGGATCTCCAGCAAGACTACCCTGTCTCATGCTGGAAAGACTGCCATGAGCGGGTGCGATCATGTCTTTCTCCATGCTCGTTGTTTGTCGTGACATCAGTGGACTCCGTATGTTATCATCAGAATCACCACCACCAGCATCTGACTGATAGTCCTCACCCTCTCTGGCAAGGCTCTCTTCGTCCCACTCCTCATTTCTAGGTTGGTTACCTCCAACGCTGAACATGCTTCCGAAATGTGGAAAGAGTGTACTGCGCATGCTTCCTGTATCGGGGAGCTTCTCATGAACACTGCCAAAGAGAGTGACTAGAGGATCGACAAAACCACTCTGATTTATAATGCTTCCATTCCGAGACACTAGCCCAATAGAACTCTGCCCTGTAACCGGCCTAGCAACCCAAGAGAGTCCTTGTTCAGGTCCATATAACTTGATTTCATCTTTGTCGGTCGATATATCTTGGTCAGCAAGGTCGTCTGCAGGACCAATTATGTATTCCTCAAAAGAGGTTTCACCCCCAACTCCAAGACCCTCAACAAGTAAAGCCAGTTCACCTGTTCATCAAAGATTTGATCAGTAACATATGATGAGGCTAGTTCCCTTGAATCAGCCATTGCCATAAAAGCCAACACCAAGGCAAGACACTAACTGAGTTCCAGAACAATACGTATGAACCAGCCAACTAGAAAATGAAGCAACTATAACGAAGGATAGAAAAAATCATTAAGAACAATATTCTAATGCTTTATCAATGTGAAATGGCTGCATCAAAATAAATCTCAGCTCAAACTATGACAGGTTAAGCCATAAATCTGCAGCTTAAATGAATAGCAGCTTGTGATTCTCTTCTATGAACCACCGGTCGAAAACGTTATAGAATTCGTGTAGTTTTAAATCTAATTATTCGACCTATACCCGTCATATCCATAAGTACACTCTTACAAACTTCCAACATTAAGCATGGAACAACAATACCAACAGAAGAACAGTAAATCAGCATCGAACAAGAACTAACCAGATACATCCTCCCTGCCTCGAAGCCTCTGCAGTACGCGTTTGGCCTCGAGCATTCGGCCTTTACTGACAAGCCAACGAGGTGACTCAGGCAAGAAAAATATTGTCAGTACTAAATATATAAGTGAAGGAATAAAGAGAACCCCAAGCATTAATCTCCAACTTGGGGATTCCATTAAAGACATCCCAAAAACCATGCAGTATGAGAAAAACATTCCAGCAGAACCAGTGAACTGAGGAAGTGTGTTTAATGATCCTCTAATTTCAGGGGGAGCAGTCTCAGATATGTAAACTGGAACCAGCGTAACAGCCAAACCTATTCCAAAACCATCCAAAAGCCTGCCTAAAAGAAGGATATATACATTGGGAGACCACAGCATTACAATGCCACTGATGAAGTAAAGAACAGATGATAGAATGAGAAGCAACCGGCGGCCAAGCCAATCTGATATTGCCCCGGAGCATGTCGTGATCACGGTGGCTCCGATAAGGGACGTGGCCACAATCAGCCCTTCTACAGTGGGGCTACTTTCAAGGTTGAATTCCTTTTTAATGTACAGGACGGCCCCTGCAGCAACAATGGATCAGACTTGAGATTTTTGAAGAACACCATGAAGGCGGGTAATAGAGACACAACTTCGATGATTTTACCATGGAACAAGGATAAATTAACAGAGAAAGAATGAATCTACCTGCGATAGTCGCATTATCCCATCCTTGCAACAAGTTCCCAACAGCAGCAGCAACAGCCACCAAGACAGAACCACTCATTTTGCTTCTTCAAAATCGACAAGAAAATCTCGAAATCAACTACCAAAGAACCTAAAAGAATACAGACCCAGATCAGTAATCAAACCATGGATACAAAATTCAAATTCCTCTTAAACAACCAATATCCCCATTCAGATCACCAGACTCAGAATCTCTCTCAAGATTGAAATTAACAAAAGAACAAAAGAAGATGAACTCTAAAAGGAAAAAAGGAAGGATTAAATGCAAACCCAAGTGTTAAAAATCCAGCAGAAGCAAGAAAACAGAGCAGAGATGAACTACTGAGAAGAAACAGTGAAGCTGATGAGGGTTTCAGGGACCATCAGCAGCAGAGACAGCCATGAAATGCTCTGTTTTCAAATGACAGCAAAAACCTAGTTAACACCAAAGAGACAAGATCATTAAATAGGAAAAGCAAGTAAAAGAAAACAAGAAAAAAGAAAAAGGCATCAACGTTATTAGCTGGAAGAAAGGCGAGAGAGACCGATCCAAAAGCCGAAGAACATATGTAAAACTTTGTTAAAATGATATTTTATTTACAGCCGTTTTCTATGTCGACACCTGCCCTATGGACCTCTCTTTTCACAGCACGTAAGCTCTTCCCGATCTGACCGCAGCGTTTTCTTTATCATTTCAGTCATATTCAAGCATCCATTTGTCCATTTTTTACAGAAATTTCATCCCACCGCTCCAAATGATGCATAATTTTCTCAATAAATCAAAAAATCACCAACAACAACAACAACAAGGAAAACAAATTTTTCCCGAGTTTTGAAAGCGAAGTTTGTTGCATGAATCGCGGAAAGAAGTGCGGCGTTTAAAGGGCGTAAAATGAAATTTAGGGTTTTACAGAAATGGAAAAGAGAGATCACCTAAGAAGCTGAGCAGTCCAAACAATCGCAATAGGGAAATTCCTGGAAGCCAAAATCATGGATGGATTGCTCAGTCTTGAGAAAGAAGCTAAATGTCATTTTGCATCGAGTGAAAGAAACAGCGACTTTCCATTCGTATATGAAAGAAAAGCTTACCATAAAAAGATGAACAATCAGTGTGAAGCACAACGAAGCTCTTAATCATCAGCCATGGCGGGATTAGTGAGAGTGTAGCTGTGATTTTTTTATGGACCAAATCATATGATGCCTATGATCAAAAGCTCTTCTTTTCTGGCGGGCAAGGACCCAATCCCATCATAAATTGAACCAAAAAAATAAAATAAAATAAAATAAAAATAAAAATGGCCACATATTTTACAGATTTATTTATTTATTTATTTATTTATTTTATGATTTTACATTTTAAAAAATAATCATTTAAAATAGATTTATTCCAATTATGAGTTTTTTTATGATTTCAGTTTTTTCTAGATGTTTTCCGAATTAAAATATATAACTTTTATAAATCTGTTTTTTATTTTAGAATATAGTTCAGAATTAAAATATATCAATAATAAAAAATTGAAGGAAATAAAAGTTGGAAGAAAATAAATATAATTTTCAAAACAATCAAATGATTGCCCTTAGTGACCCTTATATTAATTTTTCTTTTAAAATTTTGATTATATATATATATAGTGAATTGGTTTGTGAAATATTTTGAATTAAATTTTACATTAATGTATGAAATGATAACGAAAATTTAATTTAAATGAAAATTTTATGTTAATTTTAGAATGGTACCCAATTTAATTTTAGGTAAACTCTTAGATATTAATTTTAATTATATTTTTTTTATCTAATTACAAAAGTAGCCTTTAATATTATAATTAGTCTTAATTATACTTTTAAATTTAAAAATGTTTAATTTTATTATTCAATTTTTAGTAATTTTTCAATTAAAATGATTTGGTATAGCGTTGCAGTGATTATTTGTAATATAGTGATTCGTTTCGTATACAACCAAATTTCAATTATACCCATAAATTTTATGATAATTTCAATTACACCTTTAAACTTTAAGTTAATGTTCAATTTTGTCCCGTCCTTTAAAAAACTTTCATCAAAACAACCATTTCATTATAGTGTTGTAGTTCATACGGGTAAATTTCATATATTTATTCCTTTATTTGTTTCTTAATTATTTTCCTTCAATGTACTTATTTCTTCTCCCATTTTCTCCTCTTCGTCATAGTTCTAGCGTTGAGGTTGTTATTGTCGAGGTTGGTCTCTTCTTTCACACAAAGGTGATGAGCCTTCGAGCTTCCTTCCTCCCATTTTGTAATGGTTTATAGTCCAAATTTCGGCCAAATGACTCTCCTCGCGTTCATGGCAACGACAAAAACACTTCTTTTTTTGGCAGACCTTCTTTTCATTTCAACCATTGGCTTATTTAGTAAGATAGTTGTCTTCCGACTTTGCATACATTTGCTCATAAAAAAATGTCTATTTGGGTCGAGTAATCATGGACAACAACAAAAATAAAAGGGTCCACGTAGCTCATACGTATTAAGGACAATAAACTCAACATCCACTAAACAAAAAAATTCAAATTACCACGCCTCCGCTAAGCATAGCGTGAAATCACGAACAACAATATATACATACATACATACATGTATATATATATATATATATATATATATATATATATATATATATAGAATTGGCGGCTTTAAATATCACACCTAATAAAAGCTTCCAAAATTGTACTTCCGACCATTTCCAATTATTTTATTATTATTAGTCAAATAATAAACCCCAATTTTTTTGTTTTTTTTGCTGAGCTGGAAATACTTATTCCTTATACGTTCACGCCACGTAAGGAGCGAGTATGATGCGTTGGCAATATGCCTGTCGTTAAAATTGTGAAATTAAAATAAACAACTATTGAAACGAAATCCAATAATTCATATAACATTTAATTTATATATTCATTTTTTTTTTAATTTAGTTTATACCTTTACTATTTTTTCATTTTGAAAAGCTTATTAAATATAAATTTTAAATGTTAAAACAATTAGTATAATAAATTATGTATTTTTTTTTAAAATAAAGTAAATAACCAAATTAAAATTTGAATTACAAATTAAAAACAACGAAGCCAAGTGGCATGCATGTGGCCATTATCAATAAGCAAGAGGGCGACAAGAGATGACTGATGGACACGTAATCGGTTTGAAAAGTCCATTTTATCCCTGTCGCTGCATTTAAAACCAAAAGCCTTTATGAGCTTCGTTGTCTATCCTTTCTCTAAAAAAAATTATAATTAATATTGGAAAAATTACAAAATTCACAACAAAAGGGTATTTAATATTTATAATTAATAAAAAAAAATTGAGAAAATTTTACTTTAAAATAAATTAAAAAAAAATGGTATTTAATATTTAAAAACTAATAAATATTTTTTCAAAATTAAAACAGAAGTAAATTGAAATATATAGGTTGGACATGCTAGTAATATGTGGTAGTGCCACGTGGACTGTACAGCTGTCAGATTTGCAAGGATACAAATTTACAGAATTTTTTGTCGGTGACGCTTGACGAAAAAAATAAAATTATACATAAATAAATATAAAATAAAACAAAATAAATTAGTGTTGAGTAAGTTTAATATTTAAACTTTAAAAATAAATTAAAGCGTTGGGTAAAATAATACTAAATTATGTCATCTTTTACAATTTAATCATTCAATCATTCTCATTGTTAAATAAATTTAATTTCAATATTGTTAATTAATTTCTTAAAAAAATTTATAATAATTATAATTATTTTTAATTTAAAAATGACATTGGACTCCACATAATACACCGCTGGCAAGCCACCGTCACCGACACTTCATTATATCATTACCACCACTTCCCAATTTCTAAACTTTTTTTTTATTATTATTTCTCATAATTTATAATATGAATTTTCTATTTTCTATTTTATTCTTTCACTAATTTACAGCCACATCGCAACCAAAATAGTTTTTTTTTTAATTATTTTAGCAAAATTTATTGATGAATTTTGATGAATTAAATTATTAATTGTGAATTCCTCCTAAAATTTTCATGATGTATGAAATTACCAAATTGTCCTTATTGTCTAACCAACTCAGTAGCCTTCTGTCTCCCTATTAAAAGTGTCGGTTGTTTCTGTTATAATTAAACACAACTTCTCAATTTAATCATAATTTACGAATTAATTTTCAATTAATAAAAATAATTTGGAGTTTCAATATTAAAGAGGAGCACTTTCCCAACATATATATATATATATATATATTTGTAAAAAATTAAAAATTAAAAATTAAAAAAAGGACCATTTTCCTTCGCAATTATTAAACACAATAATAATTTTAAGTTATAGTAACAACAATAATAACAGTAATACAATAACATTTTTACATTTGACCCTCCCGTAGTAAAAAAAAAAAAAAATTAAAAAAAAATTAAAAAAAAATAAAAAAAATTGAATTTTCATACACCTAATCCTCCCATATTTCCCATCTAAAACTATAATACCGGAAAATGGAAANCAATTTATATAATGACAACAATACCCCTATCTGTTTAAATCCTATTTTACCTGTTTCGATTCGAGCCCTAATCGATCTTCACCGGCGAGGAATTACAGAACGAACAGAACAATTGGATACGAATGAAGCGAGGAAGACGGGAAAGAATGATCTGATTAATCAATTAGGTTCTGATTCCGCCATTGTTGGAGAAATTGAAGGATTTGTAGTTGCAGGTTGTTTGGGGGAGGCCAACATCGGAGCCAATGAGCTTTCTGATTTCAGATCTGAACTTGAAGAAGACGTGTCTCCAGCTACCTCTGTTTTGAGATCCGAGGATTTTGGACTCCTCTTCGTTCATCTCGAGATCCGTGGCGAAGATAGGCTTGCGAGAGAGGATCCAAGCCCAGCCCCAGTCCCACCACTTTCTGACCGAGCTACCGGCGAGATCTCCGATCGAGGACATGGATTTGGATTTTCGGATCGCCCATGCGGTTGCAGGGGAGGAGATTGGCTGGATTCGGAGGGAGAGAGAGGAGAGGCGGCGGCGGAGGGTTTGCTCGGCGGCGGAGTCGGTGTGGGAGACTGGGAGGGCGTCGGGGAGAGGCCTTGACGGGAGGAAGGTGCGAGGCTTCTGGAAGGTGTGGACGACGGCGGACATGGCGATTTGACGGCGGAGGAGAGGGGGGGAGGGAAGTGGGAAGGGTGAAAATGAAGAGAGTATGTTTGTTGTGTGTGTAAAGAAGAGCTGGAGCACAGGCTGTTTTATTCGCTTAGCGGTGGGGGGTGGGTTGTGGGATGATTATCGTGGGCCCTTTATACCTTTCACTTTCTCCATTTTTTTCATTTATTTATTTTTTATGTGAATTTAATGACGTGGATTATTTATTTTTATTAATTTAATAAAAATACACCTTTAAATTTTCATCAATACTTTTAAATTTTTTTCTTAAACTTAAAAAAATTCTTAAACTATTTTTATTTTTTTAAAAAACTACTCTTTTTTATTAGGAAAAAAAAACATTAATTTTTTTTAAATTAAAAAAAAAAACTTTAAAAACATTTTTGAAACAAAATATTAACCGCTTTCCTATAAAAAATATGAATATGGATAAGGATATTCTAAAGTTCACTCCTATTTTTATTAATTAATTCATTTATTTATAAGAACAAAAAACGAGGTAAAGTTAAAAAATTAAGATAAAATTTCGTGAAATTAAATTAATATATATACTTTTTTTTATCGAAAATAGATGTTTTAGTCATGTTCGGGCTAGCTTGATGAACTTAAGTTACCAAGTGAACAGTGGAAATTGGTCGAGTAATTCTTAAATATTGCTTATTCATGATGGTAGGTCATATTCACTAAGAAATTACCCGAAATTAGATTTAGTGTATTTGAGATGGATCCTTTCAGTCTCGATCAAAAATATATATTTTTTTTCGAAATAAATTTAAGAATTTAATGGATCAAACTCATCCTAAGCTGCTATGAAAATATATCGACCTTACATTTGTAGAAGAATAAAGACCGACATAAAGTTCACATTCGGGTTTATTTCGAACAAAAAAAAATCAAATATAATATAATTTATTTTTATAATGTAACGTAAATAAATAAATAAATATGGGGGTTTGATATTTTGAGAAATATTTAATTATTTCATCACATTATCTCAAGAAAAAACAACTAATTCATTCCCTATTATATATCTTGACAACAAAATATATCACTCCTTCCATGTGCCATTATACCAACTTTAAAGAAAGAAAAAAACATATATTTTAAATACCGAATAAAATTAAACATAAAAATGTGAATCATATAAAACAATTTAAAAAAAATGGATATTACTTAAACTTATAAAAAAATACGACTTAAAAAATATTTAATAAGATTTTAACCTTTAAATTTTAGGCTAAATTATTAAACCTTGTTAGGTTGTCCACAGATATTGTTAGAAATTAGGGGCGTACATTCAATCCGACAACCCAGACCAACACAACCTAAGCTATAAGGGTTGGGTTGGGTTGGATTAGCTTTTCGAGTTGGTCTGGGTTTATTTTTTTGAACCCGAACTAACTCGGTTCGGTTTCGGGTCATGGGACAAAACCCTCGAATTCGACCTCAACCAAATAAAAATATATAAAAGTTTATATAAAATATACCCAAACCCAATTCGAGAGTTAGGTTGTGAAAATTTTTGGATTGGGTTGGGTTGGGTTACCAATCTAATCAACCCGAACTTATGAATTAGGTAAAAAAAATGGTTCAACTCAACCCAACTCAGACCATGTCCAAGCATAAAGCTACTTTGGTTTGGGCTTACGAGGCCTAGTAATAAATAATCGAGATAGTATTGGGTATAACCGGGTTTAAATCTCATCCTCCTCGGGGGACATTCTTGAAACGTGCTCATCGTCCGTTCAAGTATTTACACCGACGGGGACATATTGTAAATTTAAACGTACGAGGCGCTGGATTTTGATACAGTCTATAATGTATGAAGAAGCTTGATTCATGATCTTGGGATTTCACTTTCATGGATGATTTGAATCTACGCTTTTGTGTTTTTGATCCTTGAAAAGCCATGAGAAGAGCAACTTCAATGTTGAAGCTTGCTCCCCCTTGGCTTGTTCGGTTTTCTTCAGTATCGGCCTCCTCGTTAGTCGACGAGTTCACGAAATTTTGCTATCAGAGGGATCTTCCAAGAGCCATGAAAGCGATGGAAGCGATGCAGAGAAACCGCCTCTGGGCTGATGCAATCACTTACTCCGAGCTTATCAAGTGCTGCCTTGTTCGTGGGGGTGTAGAACAAGGTCGGCTTGTCCATGAGCACGTTTTCTCAAATGGGTACGAGCCCAAAACATTCTTGATCAATACTCTGCTTAACATGTATGTGAAATTTGGTCTATTGGATGAAGCCCAGAAGCTGTTCGACGAAATGCCTGACAGAAATGTTGTCTCATGGACGACTATGATATCTGCTTACTCCAATTCCAGTCTTAATCATATGGCTTTAGAGTTTCTTATATTGATGCTTAGGGAAGGCGTTCGACCTAATATGTTTACTTATTCTTCTGTTTTGAGAGCTTGCAATGGTTTGTTGAACCTCAGGCAGCTACATGCTAGCCTAACGAAGGTGGGGTTGGAATCCGATGTCTTTGTAAGGAGTGCTCTGATTGACACTTACTCAAAATTGGGGGAACAGCAAGATGCTTTGAATGTCTTTAACGAGATGGTTACTGGGGATTTGGTTGTTTGGAACTCCATTATTGGTGGTTTAGCTCAGAACAGTGATGGGGATGAAGCTTTACATCTTTATAAGAGAATGAAAAGAGCTGGTTTTGCAGCTGATCAATCTACATTAACTAGCGTCTTGCGAGCCTGCACTGGGCTAGCGCTCTTAGAATTGGGCAGACAAGTCCATGTCCATGTATTAAAGTTCGATCAAGATCTAATCCTAAACAACGCACTTCTTGACATGTATTGCAAATGCGGCAGTCTAGAAGATGCAAACCTTGTTTTCACAAGGACAATGGCAGATAAGGATGTCATCTCATGGAGCACCATGATTGCAGGGTTAGCTCAAAACGGCTTCAGTACAGACGCACTCAAATTGTTTGAAGCAATGAAACTTAGAGGGCCAAAACCAAATTACATCACTGTTCTTGGGGTTCTTTTTGCTTGTAGTCATGCAGGGCTTGTCAAAGATGGATGGTACTATTTTCAATCTATGAAGGAGCTTTTCGGGATCGATCCTGGAAGAGAGCACTATGGTTGTATAATCGATCTTCTTGGACGAGCTGGGAAGCTTGATGAAGCTGTGAAGTTGATCCATGAAATGAAGCATGAACCAGATGCAGTAACATGGCGAATCTTGCTTGGTGCTTGCAGAGTCCACAAGAATGTGGATTTAGCCATATATGCTGCTAAAGAAATTCTGAAACTCGATCCTACCGACGCCGGGACGTATATATTGTTATCGAATATTTATGCAAATACTCAGAAATGGGAAGATGTTGCTGAAGTTAGGAGGAGCATGAGAGCCAGGGGAGTGAAGAAAGAACCAGGATGCAGCTGGATTGAAGTGAGCAAACAAGTACATGCCTTTATATTGGGGGACAACTCGCATCCAAGAATAGAAGACATAAAGAGGGAGATCAGCCGAGTAATCCAAAGATTAGTGTCAGTGGGCTATGTTCCTGATACAAATTTTGTGCTGCAGGATCTTGAGGGAGAACAGATGGAGGACTCCCTTCAATATCACAGCGAGAAACTGGCAATTGTGTTTGGTTTGATGAGTTTGCCAAAGGAGAAGACCATTCGAATTAGGAAAAACCTTAGAATCTGTGGGGACTGTCATCTGTTTGCAAAGCTCGTCGCGCAGTTGGAGAATCGAGTCATCGTCATTCGAGATCCCATCAGGTACCATCATTTTCAGGAAGGTGTATGCTCTTGTGGTGATTACTGGTGATAATATGAAAACACTGAAAATTTAGTTAAAATTCATTATTCTTGGTAAACATATGGTCTCATGATCTTAGTGTAGCAACTATTCTGAGTATTAAGCTTGTTTGTGCATATGTTCCATTTTGGTTAGTTCATAGAACCAATTCCTTCAATATGAAGATCATGTTGTCAGAGACATTCTCTCCTGCAGCCTTCAAACCAGCCCTGTCAAAATCAAACGGTGAAGTTTTAAACCTCTTCATAGTCCCTGTAATAATCCAAGTTCACCGCTAGTAGATATTGTTCTTTTTGGACTTTTTTTTCGGGCTTCTCCTGAAGATTTTTTAAAACGTGTCTGTTAGGAAGAGATTTCCACACCCCTCTAAAGAATGTTTTGTTCTCCTCCCCAACTAATGTGGGATCTCACAATCTACTCCCTTCGGAGCCCAACATCCTCGTTGACACTCTTCCCCTTTCAATCGATGTGGGACCCACAACTACCCCTTTCGAGGCATGGTGTCCTTACTGGCACACCGCATCGTGTCCACCCTCTTTGGGACTTAGCTTCCTCGTTGGTATATTGCTCGGTGTCTAGCTCTAATACTATTTGTAACAGCCCAAGCCCACTACTAGCAAATATTGTCTATTTTGGGCTTGAGACGTTATAATTGGCCACCCGTTTCTTCATCCGGGGCGAAAGATAGGTAAACATACCACGCAGGCTCAAACCTAGATGCCTCCAAACAGCTAATAGCCTCAAACACTGAGACCCTCCGGCATAGTTATTGCCATGGGAATCGATGTGAGCTCCAAGAAGAGGAGATCGGATGAGGAAGAAAAGCCCAGTCTCCTCTGAAATTCATTAGAGCTAAAAGCCCACTTTCAAAAGTCACAAAAAATTGGGCCCTTCAGCCATTCTAGTACTTCACATTGCAACAACTAAAGGAAAGGTGTCTTAATCAAACCCAAAACCGAACCGAAACATACTTCGATTCAGTGTATGATATAAGTTCCGACTTTTAAAAGTCACCAACAAAGAACATAGTTTGATGGTTCGAACATGCAACTGCTAGGTAGGTGTCAACCACATGTCACATATTTTTCCCGATCAAACTACTCTTTGAAAAATCATTTTCTAATAATATTGTCTCTCAAATGAAACGATCATGCTTTCTTTTTGCAATAGCAAAGAACTTTCCGACTCTCTTATTTTATTTGACTTGGTCCATCTTATAATTATTTTTTTTTATAGTATTATTGGTCAGAATTATTTGACTTTTTAATATATCTATGAACAAATACTATGACATAGCTTTGAAAGTGGATTATTTATTTCCCTTCATTAAATTTTATTATTATTGTTTCTTTAATTTAACTCCAAAGTCCAATTTAAAAAATAACTTTTATTTTCGATCAACTTAGTGGCATTTTCACGTGGTCTTAAATATTTAAAAAATATATATATATTTTTTTTGGTTTAATTTTCAGTAAAATATAAAAACTAAGAAAATGAAAGTTCAATCTATAATTTAAAGATAGAATCGACCACATTTTAAATACGTAAATATCTTAATATATTTTTTATATTTATTTAATTTAGATGTTATAAAAAAACAAAAACAATGAGTGAGGTTTATTTCCAATATTAACCTAATATTCAATAAAAATAAATAAATAAATATTTCAAACGAAATTATTTAGGCAAATAAAAATTGACAAAATAATTGGAGCAGATCCCGTGGCCGCCGGCGCACCAAAACGCAAGTTTTGACCGGCAATTCAAATTCAACGGTCGTTTTCTTTATTTTATTTTAATTTAATTAATTAATTAATTTTATAAAAAGAGGTCGTCTGATTTATTTTGCCTATAAAACAATTATTAGTCAATTTAATCGAGTATTTAACGTTACTTAAAATATATTTTGAAGGTTTCAAAATTTTGACCTTTTTTTTTTAATTTTTATTTTTAAAAATTCCTTTCCATTTAAAATTAATGTTTTTATTTTCGCCCTATTCACTGTTTACATAAATAATATCAATTAATCTATGTCAAAGAAATTAATTGACATTTTACTAACTCGTATTTCATACCCGAGTTATTTTAATAATTTTTAAATAAAAATAAAAATAAAAATAGTTTGTAGTCTATAAACTTTCCATGATAATAAAATTTATTATAATTAGGTTGAGAGACTACATTATTATTTTACTTAATATAAGTATTTAGATTTTACACCTCCGATGACGCTGTCTAGCTTTAATTTGTCGTTTTTTTTTTTATTAAAAAAAATCTTAATTGTTCAAAGAAAAGTACGTGCACCTAAATATTTTAATATTCGATTTTTCCTAGTATGTTCAGAATGTCATTTTTTTTTTTTAAATCGAGAGATATATTAAATAAAATCGAGAGACTAGCGACAATACGTAACGGGTCAAAACGAACAATATCTGCTAGTGGTGGACTTGGGTTGCTACATTGAACCTTCAATTTTGAATAAAAAAAATGCAGGTCAATTATCGATAAATTATGCTCACTTTCACAAATTCTCTCATTTCATTTCGGACGAATTTAATTAAGATTAACCAAATCGCGAAGACACCGAATATAAAGAATTAAATTATATAAAATTAAGATTTGTTTGATTAGCAAGAAAATTGGTGGCATTAGTACATGATTTTTAATTTGTAATATTTGATAGTAATGAAGGGCTTTTTCGTAAATTAATAGTAAATTAGGTTGATTAACATAATTAATTATGAAAATTCAAACATCAAAGTTTAATTTAGACCATGTTTAATTTTTTAAGTAATGCATTTGTTGAATTTGACTCACTCTTATTATTATTATTATTATAATTTTGATTATAAAATATTAATGAAGAAAATTATGACATTAAATTGACCATTTATTAATATATTATTAAGCTATGATGTAACAAAGTAATGTGTTCTAAATATTATTTAGAGGCAAATATAAAATAATATATATAACATCACGTCCGGTGTCCACGATTTGAACAAGAATTTGGATCACAGATTCCATAGTTAACCATATTACCTACTTAACTTATCCACATAACCCAACATAGATTCGTTGAGCATATGTTGTTTTGACTCACATGTTTTTTCAAAAAGTCAACGTAAAATGTTTTAAAGTCAAGCACGTTTAACTTTGGAGTTCCTATGATTGCGCCTCAGTAGAGGAAAGTGTATCTTGTTTATCTTCAAGATCACTCTCGTTTAGATGTAGTCATGGTTTATTCATGTACTCCTTTTTTACTTGAGTGTCACAAAAAACGAACACTAACTTAGATGCCACTCGATTGCAGGTTTGATATTTGAAGAAACTGCACAATACACGGGAATATTATAAAATGAGATTCGACGTATTTTGCACGTTCCGTTCAATATTTATGTGTCTATAAATGATTCTCTAGAATCTAAATACGAATAAACGAATAAATTAATATCGTAAATTGATATTTTGGCGGACATGATCCTCCAAATATTGCATACAAAACGGAAAAAGATTACCATTTTTATTTCTTTAAATTTTTAATTTCTCTCTCCTATCCTATTAAATTATAAAATTTTGATTCTTTAAATTTTTAAAAATATTAATAACTTTTTAAAATTTTATTTTTATGTCTAATAAAAATTTAAATTTTTATTTTATATTTAATATATTTTTATATTTAATAGATATATTTTCAATTAAAAAATTATCATTAGCTAGTCAAATTCTATTTTATTATTTTATTTATGTTTCATCGACGTGTTAATTTTTTAAAAAAACGCGTGTGATTAATGATAAATATTATTAATTTATTTTTTTGGGTTATTGACCAATTTCAACAATACTATTACATTTTTTTTTTAATATTTAAAGTTGGTTCGGTTGATGACCCGACCTTCTATTTTCAAGTCGGATTATCGAGGAGTATTTTTTTTTCATTTAGAAAAGTCTACTTATCTATTACGTCACTAAATAAGATCTCGGAAAGCTCAAATATCAAATATTCACAAGTCATAATGCATCACGAACATCGGTTACAAACGTAAAATATTTTTAATCTTCATAACAATTTTTAAATTAAGGTAGTATCGAGTTGGGTTGGATTCCTACTTTCAAGTTAGTCGGGTTGACCCGACTAAAATAATTTAGAGTGGTTGTGACGTATCACGTCATCCTTAAAAAAGAAAGTTTTCTTATGGGAGAACTGGTACATGCGAGATGCCCACCAAACAAGTGAGCCGTATTGTTAACAATTAAGATAACAAAACGGGACGTGACGTGACGCAAGACTGAGCTGAAAACTTGAATATATATATATATATATATATATATATATATATATTTATTTATTTATAAGGTGGAGGGTGACGTTNAATAATAGAATTGATTTTAATGCTTTAAAAACCTCAACTAAATGTATTTTTAAATTGATTTCATTATTATATTTTTTGTAACTTATAATTTAATTTATTATTCATGAGTCATTGAGTTGTCTAATTCAAATAGATTAGTTTTATTATTTTTATTTATTTATTTTTAATAACGCGTTTTTAGGTTGTAATTCGCATACTGAAAACGAGGCAAATTCCATTTATTATTCATAAAATAAATAATAATAATAATAATAATAATGTTAAAATATCAAATATTTTGAGAATTTAATTCTAACTTTCCGATTATTCTATTAATTTAATGTTATTTTTTAAAAATAATTATTATCCACGAGTTTAAATTCAGATTTTAAATCTAAATTCCATATTTAATAGTTGAGACGTTATTTATAATGAATAATAACAATAATATTTGATAACTTACCGAGACTAAAGTTAATCGAATATTTAGGTTAAAATATCATCTTGATCATCGTACTTTATTTTCAATTTCTTTTAGTTTTTTTTAAAGTTCAAATAAAAAAAAAAAAAGTTTATAATGTTTGAAAGGATAAAGAGAAGAGAACGAGTTTACGGTTCTTTCATAAATAGGTAAAGAAAAGAGAAATGAGAGAAAAACAAAGCAATATCAAGAGTTCTATCAATCCACTATTAATCGATAGATAAAGCTCTTTCTTTACCATATCGTGCCAGGTGCAACAAAAGATGAGTCTTCTTTCTTTTTCGTGAACGACGGGAGCGCCGAGAGCCTGTTGGAGAGCTTTCAGACCCTAAAACATTCATTCTCAACGAGTTTCGAAGCGATTCTCATTATTACAGCTACCTTCTTAAATCGAAAGAAAGCTAAGCAAGAATCTCGATAGTACAAAGGGAAGCAGAATCGTATTCGACTATGGTTCTTCAAATCGACCACAGATTCTCGACCTGGTCGTTTGACTTCCACTACAGTTGACCTCTCTTATTCTCCTCTCATGTACACAATCAGAGGAAGGACTCATGTAATTTCTTCGTGTGACATCGATTTATTTATGTTCCCTTATTTTTTTCAGACATATTTTTTTTTAATACAAATTAATTTTTAAAAAATATTCAGTTTGATTTCTTCTAGTAAGAGTTTAGAATATTTAATAAAACCTACCAATTTTTTTTTTTTAAATATTAAAAAAAATTGAGTACCGTAATATTTAAATTGGACAAAATTGACCCTAATAAAAATTAATGATAAAGGGACCTTCCAACCACTATCCTTTATTGAAAAATAAATTACCTAAATTGCTTAGTCCTATTTAATTAAAAAAATAATTTTTCATTATACTTTAAAATTTAAGTTTATGACCTTTTAGATTAGGTAAAAAAATAAAAAAATCATTTTTTAAATTTATTTTTTAGTTTTGAAAATTTGAAGGGCATTTTTGGAATATTTATATAAATAAGTTATATTAAAATAAAAATATTAGTGTCAAGCATAATAATTTAGAAATATCAATTAATAAACGTATAAATATGGTTATTAATTAATAAAAAAATTGGGATATATATTTTTGATGACTATATCTAATAAGAATTCTTTCTCTCTCTCTCTCTCTTTTTTAAAATAAAAAATAAATATAATTTTATTTATAATAAATGATCTTCATTGTATATTGCAAATAAAGGTTTTTTTATTTTTATTATTTTTATTTTTTATTTATTTATTTTTTTATTATTAAGGTTGTCCATTAAATATCCTAATAGATAAGATCAAATTTAACTCCCTCCGTTTATCATAAAAAATTTAAACGTATTTAGTAAGTTATTAAATTTAAAACTTTATCTATTTGATTTTTAAACGTTTAAATATATCTAAACGATTCTTATTTCTAGCCAACTTAGCTAATATGGTTTTTAATTACAAGCTACATGTTATTAGCTCCTCTAAACTTATCTTAACGATCGTGTTCACGTGACCTAACTCTTTTAAGCTAACCTCAATTATTGGGTTCACGTTATTTAGCTCCTCTGAGCACCCTAAACTTATCTCAACGATTGAGTCTACTCGGGATCACAGAATCCAGCTAAGCTATTTACTATTCTCTGCTATTAAACAAATGATGTTTAGCCTTTTGAATAGTCAACTCTAACACATATCGAGTTTAGCCTTTTGAATAGTCAACTCTAACATATATCCATACAATTAACTACCTGAGATTAGTTAACAACTCTCCAATAATCTCCGGCTATGTCTTTTATAATTATTTGCTTATTTTTTATTTTAAATAAAGATCATTTTTGGAAACAAATCAAGCAGAAAAATCTTTTAAATGAGAATTATTCAAATTATTATTTATTTTCTCTAATTAAATTCGATAATTAATGAGTATTTGTTGTTTTCCTCTCCAAATATATCCCTATTTTATTTTATTTTATTGTATTTATCTCCAAGTACTCAGCCTCACCTACTACCATATTTATAAAGTCATTAATTTATTATATTATTTAATTACTCAATTTAAAATTTTATTCAGTTATTTATAAACAAGAAAAATTCAATTTATTTATATTTAAAAATTTGAGCTTACTCGATCAACATCTGAAATAGTCCAACCACGACATAACCTACTAGTCAACTATGATTTAAAAAAAAAAAACATTTTAATTAAAAATAATTGAGTTTAATTAACATTTAATTTGGTTTAGTGGACATCCATTTGTAGATTAATTAAAATTTAGTAATTTTTCAATATCACGGCGAAATTATCACTTTTTACTGTAATAATTGAATCTCGAGTATATAAAAGATGAGTAATGAAAAATATAATCTCTGTTCTCGACCTCGTTTCATTTAGTTAATGGGGAGGAATCTCTCTGTTCACTTATTTATTCTCCTGTTAAAATGTGGAGTCTTTACTTTATTAGGGTTAGGTGTGTGTCGAGCGGATCCCGATGTTTTGAATGAACCTATCTGATTACAACGGATATATATTAATTATTAATTAGAAAATGAATGCATGTATCTCCTAATTTGGTAAATTATGTTTTTAAATTAAAATAATAATAAAATACATTTAATCGTGTTATATTAATTAATGAACAGAAATAAAATATTTTATTATTGTTTACACTTACATAATTGCCCTCAACATACAACTCACAACCACAGAGAAGAATAATGAACCCCTTTCCGCTCGGTCCGGTCAGTCTGAGCTGGCAAGGTTTGGTGGGCCCCACTCTCCCCAAGAAAAAAACCCTATAAATATGCCCAAATCGTCGCTCCTCCCTTCAAAATTTTCTAAACCATTTCCCCATTTGGAAGGAAGGAAAAAAAAAGAAGAAATAACTCTCTTCGCCTTCCGATCCGGCGCCGGCGTTTCCATTTTCACTTTTGTCTTGGCCAACGATGGACGCCCGCCGCCGCCGGTCCTCTTCTCTCGTCAAGAAAGTCACCGTCGGTGAGCCTGCGGTGGAATCTATGGAGAAGAATAGTCTCAAGGTTAAGATGGTGGAACAACATCATGATGATGATGCTGTTAAGGTGTGTGATGTTTTGCCTCTTCCAATTTATCTGACCAATGCCGCTTTCTTCACTCTCTTCTTCTCCGTTGTTTACTTTCTTCTGACGCGGTGGCGTGAGAAGATTCGTTCGTCGACTCCTCTCCACGTTGTTACGCTTTCTGAAATGGTCGCCATCTCTGCTTTTGTCGCCTCCTTTGTTTACCTTCTTGGATTCTTTGGTATCGACTTTGTTCAGTCGATTTTCCGTCCTTCGCATGACGTGTGGACATCTGAGGATGATGAGGTTGTTATGATTAAGGAGGATACTAGGAAGGTTCCGTGTGGTGCTGGAATTGATTGTTCGATTCCGATTTTGGCACCGCCCTTGCCCTCGGTGCCGAAAGTGGTCGATCTGGTGCCTGTTAGCGTCGATTTGACGGAGGAGGATGAAGAGATTGTTAAATCTGTTGTGGCTGGAACGACGCCGTCGTATTTGCTCGAATCGAAGCTTGGCGATTGTAGACGAGCAGCGGCCATCCGTCACGAGGCCTTGCAGAGAGTGACAGGAAAGTCGCTCTCGGGGCTTCCATTGGAAGGATTCGATTACGCTTCGATATTAGGGCAGTGTTGTGAGATGCCTATTGGATACGTTCAAATTCCGGTGGGAATTGCTGGGCCGCTGTTGTTGGACGGCAAGGAGTATTCTATTCCAATGGCCACCACCGAGGGTTGCTTGGTCGCGAGTACGAATAGAGGTTGTAAAGCGATTATGATGTCCGGTGGGGCTAACAGTGTGTTGTTGAGGGATTCCATGACGAGAGCACCGGTTGTGAGGTTTGCTACGGCGAAAAGAGCAGCGGAGTTGAAGTTCTATGTGGAGGAACCGGCGAATTTCGATACCTTGGCCGCTGTTTTCAACAAGTCTAGTAGATTTGGAAGGCTACAGAGTATCAAATGCGCCATTGCTGGTAAGAATCTCTATATGAGATTCTCTTGCAGTACTGGTGATGCTATGGGGATGAATATGGTATCGAAAGGCGTTCAGAACGTTTTGGATTTTCTCCAGACTGATTTCCCTGATATTGATGTAATTGGCATATCTGGTAAACGAACTAAAATCCTTCTACAACCCCTCCACTTCTCTGATTTTCTTGTTTTGCTAATGGGAAGAATTGTATGCGTTTGTGAAACCAGGAAACTACTGTTCCGACAAGAAGCCTGCTGCTGTGAACTGGATAGAAGGCCGTGGTAAATCGGTGGTTTGTGAGGTTGTAATCAAGGGTGATGTAGTTAAGAAGGTCCTCAAGACCAACGTTCAAGCCTTAGTTGAGCTTAACATGCTCAAGAACCTCACTGGTTCTGCCATGGCTGGAGCTCTTGGGGGCTTCAACGCCCATGCCAGCAACATCGTTTCAGCCATCTTTATCGCAACAGGGCAAGATCCCGCTCAGAACGTGGAGAGTTCTCACTGTATTACCATGATGGAAGCTGTGAATGATGGCCAAGATCTTCACGTCTCTGTTACCATGCCTTCCATCGAGGTCAATTACTTTTCACAAAAGTCTTCTCTAGGACCTCATTGTTGAAAGTTTTAGGTAGTTTCTTAAATTCAATCATAAATGCAGGTAGGTACAGTTGGAGGAGGGACCCAGCTTGCTTCTCAGTCTGCTTGTTTGAACCTCCTTGGGGTTAAAGGCGCCAACAGAGAAGCACCAGGATCTAACGCGAGGCTGCTAGCCACCATAGTAGCTGGCTCTGTTCTAGCAGGAGAGCTATCTCTGATGTCTGCAATTTCAGCAGGACAGCTTGTGAGGAGTCACATGAAGTACAATAGATCCAGTAGAGATGTCACTAGCGTTTCTTCCACCTAACCACAGTCCATCCTCTTCACGGTAATAATCTGTCCTCTCAAGACTGTTGGCGATGAAAATTCCCAGAAACGCAGCAGGCCGCCCACTTTTGAGATCAATGGATGGACATAAACACCTCCCATGTAGCTAGCTAGCTTGGGACTGACCACAAAACACAATCAACCATAGAACAAAAAGGTTCAAACAAACAAACCCTTTATGTACTTCTAGTTAATTTTTTTGTTTGTTCGAGTTATAATATATATATATATATATATATATATATATATATAGCGTTGTCTCTTGATCTTCTTCTTCTTGAATCCAAAATCTGAAACCCCATGTAACTGAAATCATGATATTGTGTGATGTGATGACGAAGTTGTTTTCTTAGTTCTGTATGTGCCAAGATTTCTGTTGTCCTTTGTGCTGTGTTTCCAATAACTGAATTGAAGTGGGTTTATGCATTAATGGACAAAGTGAATGAATGGAGTTTGGGATTAAAACAAGGAGATGGGAGTTGTGATGCCTGTGTCATGGCATAAGGAATCAAAGGGTTGTGGTTATTACAAGGAAAAGTGTCATTGTATACAATGCTATGTGTTGCATCAAGAGATGAAGAAATTAAATATAAAAGAAGAGGGTAGTGGTTATGCATTTATTGTCAGATATCAGAGAGATTTGAGTAAACTTTTGTATTTCTATTACCAATTTGTGAAGGGAAGGGAAAGCAAACAAGGCTCATGACTTGAGGGAATCTTTGCCCATATTCCTAAGATTGCTTCTTGGAAATTGGAAATTGGAAATGGTCAAATACAGAGCCTTTAAGCATACAAGTTGGGGTTTTTGTTTTTAATCCTTCCTCCTTCCTCCTCACCTTCCTCACCCCATTACTTAGGTTGCTCATATTTTCATATTTTAAAATAGAAATCATACCAAATTCAATTTTGGTCACATAGGTTATCACCCAACTAATTGACATTAAAAGTAGAGTGTAGAGTGGGTCGTAGATACTCAATCATTCATTCATGCCTCTAATAGAAAGAGGATAAATGCGTCTAATAGAGAGAGGATTCATACCCGGATAAAGAATGTTTTGTTCCCCTCTCTAATTGATATGAGATCTTACCATCCACTCCTCCTTGGGTGCTAGCGTCCTTGTTGGCACACCGCTCGGTGCCTGGCTCTGATACCATTTGTAATAGCCCAAGCCCACTACTAACACATAGCGTCCTCGTTGGCTCATCGCTCGGTGTCTAGCTCTAATACCATTTGTAGCAGCCCAAGTCCATTGCTAACAGATAGCGTCCTCGTTGGCACACCGCTTGGTGCTTGGCTCAGATACCATTTGTAACAGCCCAAGCCTACTGCTAATAGATAGCGTCCTCGTTGGCACATCGCTTGGTGTCTGGCTCTGATACCATTTATAGCAGCACAAGCCCACTGCTAACAAATAGCGTCCTCGTTGGCACACCGCTCAGTGCCTGACTTTGATACCATTTGTAATAGCCCAAGCCCACTGCTAACAGATAGCGTCCTCGCTGGCACATCGCTCGGTGCCCGACTCTAATACCATTTGTAATAGTCCAAGCCCACCGCTAACAGATATTGTCTGCTTTGGCTCGTTACGTAGCCGTCAACCTCATGATTTTAACCAATATAAGATCTTACATAATCAGTTCGATCAAAATTTACGATTTGATTTCTCTATCAAATTGTAGTAGAGTTGTAATGGTTTCCTTTATTGACTTTACTTATTAGAACTATAGTTGCTTTTTTAGATATAAGAAAGAGAAGGAAATAAAAAAAAAAAAAAAAGAAAGCAATAAACGTATGTTTATCTTTTATAATGAAATGTTTTCCAAACTCGAGATACGAATGATTTAGATGTAAGGAAAAAGTGTTCAAAAAACACTTCATGCTCTTCGGACATTCTCTTTGTAACGTGTAACAAACCTCCTATCATGCTTTTTGTAGTTGTCTCTATTATTGTCACGTCAAATCTAGCTGTTGCACATCAGAAATGCATACTTAATTGTTAGACTAATTTAGACAATACTAATCTTTTTAATTCAAAAAAACATATATAATATTTCTAGATTATAAATTATCTATTTCCAATCATTTTAAAAAATATATATTAATCTCCAATCATTTTTAGATCTCAAATCTAACCTTATGATTAGATTAGATGATGAATTTTTAAAATCAAATAATTAATTGACGAACTTAAAAGTTTAAGAGTATATTGAACACTTCAAATAGATACAAAATCATTTAACCCACATGTGACTGAAACGGAATAGGAAATCTCAGTTTAAATGGAAAATGAGAAGAGCGAGAACAGATTTTTTCTCATTAGCTAAATTGGGTTGGGGATGGGATCCATCCCCGTTCCACTCACTTTTTACCTATAAAAACAAATATATGCGTGCATATATATTAAAGAACGGAGGCAGGAACAGGAACAGGAACGAAAAAGGCTTTTCCCTTACCGCCCCACCCTGTGGACATCTCCAATTAAAAGTGTAATCATCCTTTTATATTAGGTTTTAGTCCTTTGAAGGCATTGTTGGATAGCTATAGTCAATATTGGATTATAAGACAAATTGATTCAGATAACACCAATATAATGTATCTAGAAACGACCCGAACAATCAAGCTACACGTGTGGTAGCAAATTTATGGGTGCTATCCAACAATTCAACGTTGCCCATTAAAGCTCATATTTAATGAGCTAACTAATCAGTGTCCAGATCTTAATGTAGATAGGAGTTATCAAGCTTATGAACACATTATGAAAGTTGATGTTCATAATGAAAGTTGAGCTTGACTCTAACAGGGCTATGACCTGATTATGAAAGTTGAGCTTGACTCTAACCGGGCTATGACCTGATTATGAAAGTTGAGCTTGACTCTAACAGGGCTATGACCTGACATGATTGAAAGTGAGCAGCAGGAGAGACGTTGAAGAATTCTCAGAATTGATTTCACCAGAAGCATGAAATGAAAAAGTACTGAATGTTAGATGGTATTACTGAAAACTTTGAAGAACGTTTAACAATACACATTCTATTTACTTCACAAGAATCACTCAAACAAGATGAGAGTTGTTCGAGTCATTAGGATATGATAGCATTCATCTTCATAATCCTAGTCGAGGTCGATAGCAGCCATTAATGGCAGATGTTCAGGATGGTTCATCCTAGATCCAACTACCTCTTTGTGGCTTACACAGTTGGATGTTTATATAGCATATTTCCATGGAAAAACCAAAGAAACGTTCACAATTTAGAGAACACTTACATGACACACACTAGAATGCTCCTTTCAATACCACGGTTGCTCATTCGTCGATTTCCCATTGTTAGTCGTTAGAAGGAAGAACCGGTAAAAAGATGAACGCAATGGACGGATCGGATCGACTCGGGCGGAGGATGGCATCCATAAAGAGAGAAATTGCTTGTTTCTTGTATTTTGTGATCATTCATTCTTTCAAACTAAGCCTCGCATTTTGGACCTTCACAGATAACTTCAACTTCTGCTCTTCCATGTCCCTTAGAACAGCTAGGAGATTTGCTCTGTACACTTCACAACGTTGATTTGTTCTTTCCAACTCTGCAGAAAGCTCACGAATTTTCTTCTCCTTCTGTTCCTGGAAAAAGAAGAAACAAATAAGAAAATGCATTATGTCCTAAATCTTCATTTATCTTATCGGTATTCTCAACCCCCCCTCCATGGTAGGCTACATCTAGCTTTGTCCCTTCACTACCTCAGAGGAAAGTAGATATGAAAACTACCCAGACAAGAACAACAAGAACACAACCCACATGACTGCTACCAACCTGAAACTAATTAACTGAAAGCTTGAAAAATCTATTGACTCGCTTCGACATTGAGCAAGAGACGGTAAGAGCATAATCTTCTAGTTAATTCAATTTAAAGAAATGCACAGAGAAACAGCACAACAGATGCATCAAAGAAGAAAAGTCAAGCATATAAATAATTAGGATAAAATTACAAATATGGCGAAAGAAGTGGCAGAGGAAATAATAACGTAGGCAACTAAAATAAGAGGTCAATTGAATTTTTCTTAACGAAAAGTTTGATTTCTCAATAAAAATCAAGTACGCTGGAGGCAATAAGAATTTGATTTTGATTGCAAGAACCAATCTGTACCCATCTGAAGATGTGTCGACGAATACATCAGCTAAAATGGAAAAGGGAATGAATGAATCCAACCAAAGTACATTATAGGACAAGAATAACTCAGTAATGTCTACGAGACACAAATCTAAACATTACTATTAGCATTAACTAATGAACTTTCCAACCCACCAGGTTAACCCGGTTCGAAAGTAAAGCCTGCCAATGAACTCTACAACATTTTTTCATCAAGAGCCTCATGAAATATAGTATGTTTCCCAATACTTTAGATGTCACTCAAATACAATGCTCAATTTTTGGGTAAAAATGACCGAAGTTCCACTCAGGAGAAGGGGTGTAGGATCATTGATAAATAATGATAGAATTCAGTGGATTTAAAACTGCAAATTAAAGAGACTAACCACAGATTGATAGGTTGCTGTCTGATCCTCTTCTGTTGCAATCAAAGCCCCAACAACTCCATTGGCCATAATATCACCATTAGTAGCTCCAGGGCCCCGGTTCTTCACAGCTGCAACCTTTCTAGAGGCCTCTTTTAGGGCATCCACAGCCGCATTATAAATATGAATTGACTTTGCTCCTTCCTCAACATACTTGATTGCTTCTTGACGAAGCTTATTGTACCTAACAGTTGAAGAATCTCCAGCTTCATTTGGTAATTCAGAATTATGGTCATCTATTGCAGCTCCATTTCTGGCATTTCTGGTCCACCGTTTCAATACGTATTGGGAAGGAAGGGTAAGAACATTTTTTGCCCTAAAAACTGCTAATATATGCCTGCAAATTATTCCCGAGTATTCAAACAGTTGACAGCTGCAATTAGCTTTCATCTCAAATGAATTAAAACTAACAGCATGTGCTTTATGGTCTTCCCCAAATTTTGCTACTCGATAAGTGGCAACGGTTCCTGAGTCGTTAATTTTGGTAGCAGGATTGGCAAGAGTTTCTACCAATTCCTCCTGGAACTTTCTGAATATCCTCCTCGAATATAGATCTGCAGCCTGTTTTTCCATTGGAGATGGTGTTTTCAAAACTGGCATAGAGTTAGTTGTGTCATAATCAGCTTTTAACTCTTTTTCATGCCAGCTTGCCATGGCCTTTTCATACTGCCTAACCAACATCTGTATCGTGGTGGACGCAGTAATATATCCATCGAAAAACAAATTCAAACTCTTATAGCTCTCATTTATTGACAATTCTCCAAAGAAAGTATCCCTCATGTAAACGGGTACCCACTGTTGTCTAGCACTATACATTAACTGAAGCCAGTCATTATCCATAATGTAATATCTATTCAGAAGGGATTCCCAACAGGACTCAAATTCTTCAATTGTCTCAGCCTCATTAACACATTTTCTAAATTCAGTTTCAAAAGTGGGGTGAGATTGACAGAGATGAGACAACTTCTCCAGTGTTTCTCTGAATATAGCCCACTTGCAAAAACGATGTCGGGTACCTGGCAGAACCTGCGCAACAGCAACCTGGATAAGCCTCTCTGGGTCAGTTGTAATGGAAATTGGTTGGCGTCCAGACATTGCTTGAAGCCAAGTTTGGAAGAGCCAAATGAATGAAGATTCAGACTCATGAAGAACCAATGCACATCCAAACAACACTGGCTGACCATGATGATTAAACCCTGTAAACGCAGCAAGAGGCACCCTATACTGGTTTTTTCTAAATGTTGTATCCAATACAACGGTGTCACCAAAGTATGAATAATTCATTCTAGACGTTGCATCTGCCCAAAATATATTCCCTCCAGACTGATCACCATCGCCCTGAACAGCATAATAAAAAGCAGGATTCTCAGCCTGCATTCGTTTCAGATGGTCTAAAACATGCTGAACCCCAACTCCGAGGGTCCGCTGCCGGCCACCACTCATTTCTAAAGGACTTCTACAAGAATCGGGAGAATTTTCCTAAAGGACTTCCATCTCCCTCACTTTCCTTCGAGAGAAATAACCGCGGCTTTACAGAAATGGATGATCTTCAATTTTCTCGAGACCGAAAACACGAGTTAAGGAAACTCAATCGGTTCATACGAACTGAAGATTTGTACAATCAATTAACAGTCCTAAACTCCTCGTATCTGAAAACAAAGTGAAATTCGCAAAACCAGAAGCTATTGACACCGTGGAAGAAACTGAAACAAATTGGGGAAATGAGAAGAAATAAGAAGAATTCCAATACTTAATTCGTAAGAACAAAACTAGCTTCGTAAATTTCGAACATAAATAGCTAAAACGATCGCTTGATTACCAGTGACAGTGACGGTAGCCTAATCCCTTCGCCGGATCGTTCTAGGGTTCCGATGGCTACCATTTCCGTTGTTTTTTTCTTTTTTTTTTTTAAATTTTTATTTTCATAGCTGTTTATTTTCGTTTACAAATGGGCCTGAACATACACGTGCCAGGCCCAATTCTACAACCAACGTAGTATATCCACGCACGTACCGAAACCTAGGGCTCTTTTTATTTTAAAAAAATTTTATGGAAATTTAACCAATTATTGATAGCTATTTTCATATTAGCCAATTTAATTTCTTATGTTCTATTATTTTGATTAAAATATTATATTAAATTTTGAGTTACATGATATGATACATAATTAGTTACTAGAAGTAGTAATATTGTCCACTTTCATCCGTCACGTTTCGTTGTCAGTCTCACAGTTTTAAAAAGTGTATATTAGAAGGAAGTTTCCACACCTTTACAAGCAATGTTTCATTCCCTTCCCAATCGATGTGGGATCTCACAATCCACCTCCTTGGGGCTCAACGTCTTCGCTAGCACACTGCCCCATGTCTAGCTAATACCATTTGTAACAGCCAAAACTCACCGCTAGCATATATTGTCAAAGCTCTTTGGCCTATTACGTATCGCCGTTAGTTTCACGGTTTTAAAACAAGTCTAATAAGGAGCGGTTTCCACATTCTTAGAAGAAATGTTTTGTTTCCCTCTCCAACCCATCTGAGATCTTACAAAGTATGAGTAAAGTTTAACCAATACGAGCATGACTCAACTAGTTCAAACATTATAATTTCAATCAAAACGTCAAGGAATTCAAATCTACCCCTCACAAATCGTTAAACATAAACGAACTTGATATGAACCACGACCAAGGAATTTCCATACCTCAAGGTTTAATTACACGGATGAAAGCCAAGAAGCTACAACAAACCTTGTACACTTATATTCAAACTATGATGAGCTCATCAAAAAAAATTCTAGAAGACATTGGAGACCTCCCTTATATGTTGTGCAAGAGCTTTACGAAAGAGATGCATTAAATGCATTTAATTGACTCAGCTAAATTTATGGAACTAATCCAAATGATTAATAAAAACATTCATTCCTGACCCTATTTAATTATAATTTAAATATTTATTTGTCATATTTAAGCTAGTTTTTAATAGAGAAGTTAAGGTTATATTGTAATCCACTTAAGTTATCATATTCCACCATTAACCATTTTAATACGAGGTTACGAGTATTTCTCATTTACTAGTCAATTTAATTTGGGAGTTATGTGTGACAAGGATAAGGTTGTAAAACTATATAAGCCTATATAAATATAATGTTTTCCTTTCTTTGATCAGAGACATACATTTTGGAATTAAAAAGAATAGAATTTATATTTCCTATCTTTGTTATTGCTCAGATTTTATTTACAAATTCTTGTGTTTAGAACTTGTATGTTAGAGTCATTCAAGTGGTATTGATCAAACCTCTTATGGTGATTCGAATCACGAACATTGTGATTCATTTTGTTTTGTTTACGGAAGGCACCAAGAACCTAACTGATAGATCCACTTGCCCAATTCTCTTCTGCTTTTTCAAGTAATGCCTACAATCAACCAACAACTGGTCATCATACCTCCTTTTCTTTCATTAATATCCAGATTCTGTGGGACACTCCTCCCTTTATTTGCCTTCCATACTAAGGGAAACACCACCAACACTCCCTCCATCCGTTCTAACGACATTCGTCCCGCCACCGCTCGATTTCTTTGCTTTTTCTTCTTTGACGTTCCTCACTATCATCCCAAATCTAACGAGTTAGAGTAAGAGAAATGTTAGAATCGCGTAACAACGCACACACTCGATCTAGATGAACGCAAAGAACATGAGAGAGAAAATGCATAAAGGAATATTGGCGGAAAGTTTACAATGATAGAATACAGAGAACCCAGAAAGTGCATTTTCGAGCTCTCATCCTAACACCTACCCGTGTAGTCCCTAATCCAATCGGGACTGGTTTACATGTTTGCCTATTTCTACACTCAATAAGGGTCCATATCTGGAGCTAACTACCCACGTAGTCCCTAGTTTTCTTAAGAACGGGGAAATAATGAACACGATAACATACAAAAAACGCTATCATAGACTTTTTATAGCGTTTTTCGTACGTCGTGACAGCCCGTGTTATTAAAAGTCTAAGACTTTTTATAGCGTTTTTTTATAGCTATAATATAGTATAAAACTATAGCTTATATACATTGTTATAAAAACATCTCGTAGCATTTTATTAAAGTTATAATATGTTAAATATAGCTAAAATATTATGCTATCTTTAACCTATTATAACATTTTTTTAACGCTATAATATAGTATTCATAGCTTTAGTCTTATGCTATAACAATGTTATTTGATCATTTAACGGGATTAGAGTGTCGACCCTTGACCCAACTCTACACTCAATAGTAACTCAAAACACTGACCAAGGGATATATATATATATATGGTTCAATTTACTATACATAGAGGTTTAACAGATATTAACTATCTTTATATATAACTATGTAGTATAAACGGCTCTTCGCTTACTATATAGGATCATTTTCGTATAACTTTATTACATATAACAATTGAACAAGCTATAAATATGCAACAGGCTCCATAAACAGCTAACCGAGAATACGTTCATATTCCCAATGATTGAGCGTTGATAAAACTACGCATTACATAGGTGTCAAAGATGCACATAAACAGCATCAAATTCTTCGAAAACTTTAATAGATACCCAACAAATACTCCTTATGTCAACCGAATAAAGATATTCTTCTAATCGTAAACCCTAAGCAAAGCATCTCCCATGCAACATATTCCAAAACAACCCAATCAAGGTGAATCCTTCCACCTCCCAACTCACCTTCATATAAGCACAATTCGAAGAACAACAACAACATCAACAACATGAAGATCGAGAAAGAGCTAACACACCCAATCCACCCGCGCCACAAGCTACGTCTCGAGTACACTGAAACCCCTTACAACTGCGACGGGTGCAAGGAAGCTGGCATTGGCTACAAATACAAATGTCACCAATGTGCCTTCACCTTACACAAGGCGTGCGCCATTGCCGCGCCACGAACCACCCACCCGTTCTACCAAAAATGCGAGTTCAAATTATACTACCATCCCCCCGGCAAATGCAAGCGCGTATGCGATGCATGTAGAACCTACGTGCATGGATTTGTGTACCATTGCGATAGCTGTGACTTTGATTTACATCCTTGTTGCGCGAACCTCCCGCAAGTCCTCGACGATGGGAAGCGCGATCTTTACCTTTGTAGCAAGCTATCTAGCTCGTGTCACGGCTGCGGTGGAACGGGGCTCGGTTGGTCTTATAGGTCGCAGTGCGGGGCGTATAATCTTCATCTTTCGTGTGTGAAGGAGATGCTGGTGGAGAGCTGGTTGGCTGTGTATTTGAATGTGGATAAGAATAGGGTTAGGCAAATGGTTACGAGTATTCCAAGGCTTAAGGGGTCGCTGCAAAACCGTCCTGTGGTAAGAGGGTCGGTTGGGAAGTATGGTCAGATGGCTGGTGCTGCAGCTCGTGCTGTTGTCTCGGCCGTTTTGGGGGACCCTACGGCTATGGTTGCAGCTGTGGTTAGTGGCATCGTGTCCAAGTGATGGTGGTTGCATGTGTGGTTGATTTTGTTTGTAAATTACTATGAATGTATGTAGTTTAGGTATCTTTGGATTAAATAATTGATTTTAATATGTTGTTGAAAATATATTTATGCTAAACGGGATGGGATCGGGGACGAAGACAGTAAAAATAATTTCGTCTCCAACCCCATTTATCTAATGTGAAAAAATTGTTTTCCAATCCATCGTACTTTCTGAAACGTGGAGTTTCCTCCCCATTCGAGACGGGTTTGATGTCCACAATTGATGAGAGTGCTTTTCATTCTAAAATTATATCAAAGGTTGCCGATTTGAACCAGGGCCCTTTCCCTATTCTTTTCTTTCTTCCGTGGTGCATTTGATTACATATTAAAAAGAGCATTTGATTACAGATCTAGAAGGTCACTGGTTTGAATCCAACAGAAACCTTTTTCTATTTTTTTCTTTTCATTTGACTATCTATCCGGTGTCAATCTTTGGTAGTGTATCTGATTGTATATCAAAAAGTCAATAAGGGGTCCTTAGCTCAGTGGTAGAGCATTTGACTGCAGATCAAGAGGTCACCGGTTCGAACCCGGTAGGGCCCTTTTGTATATGTTTTTTTTTAGACAAAGAGGTCGTCAGTTCGAACCTAGTAGGGTATGTAGAGCATTTGACTGCATATTACCTTTTTTTTTTTTTTTTTTATAATTAATATCATCACTCTTCGACGGTGGATTTGACTGCATATTAAAATATCAAAGAAGGGTCCTTAGTTCAATGGTAGAGCATTTGGATTCACTAGTTCGAATTTGTCAGGGCCCTTTTCTTATAGTCATTGTACTGGTTAGGCCGTTCGGCCCTTCTCTTATTGAACAAAAAGAATTACCCTTTTCATTAATATCATAATTATTCGGACCCTTTTGATTGTAGATTAAGAGGTCATTGTTTGATCCCTATTCGGTAGTGGATTTGGTCATTGTACCTGTAGGCCCTTCTCGAACAAAAAAAAAAATTATAAATATTTTTTTTAGATATTTAATCATAACCCATTATGTGCACGTGCAATAAATATTACAAAATAAGCCTTTTTAAAAAAATTGAGAAAAAAAATATAATCAGTACATTAAATACGTCACGAGTTCTTAGGATTCATCAAATAATTCCATTAAAAAAAATGAAGCTTATAACGAATCAATTACTACTCGTAATAAAAGAAGGCATAAAATTGATATTAATTACGCTATTGCCACTGTTTCCGTGACCAAAAGTACAGAGAAAACCGCTCCAGCTCAGATCGGATCAACAAATGAAATCCTCGATCTTCATCCACGTCATTCGATTGGACACGTGGAAGTACCCTTCGAGTCCAGGGGCAGCGCGCCTGAGGCCTGACCGTTAACGGAAGAATATATTTATATTTTTAGTTTAATTATTAATTATTAATTATTAATTATTAATGATTATTTATCCCTTTTCTCCCGCCGATTACTCGGTCTTCCCTCCGACTTTTTTGAGGCTTAGAGAAATCTACCATTTCCCCGTTGCTCTCAGTTCGCATCTCACTTGGAAGGCCATGGTGCTGAGCTCGAATCGTCTTCTTGCTTGAGCCACAGGTACTAGTTATAGCGCTTCTTCATTCTAATTCGTTCATTCCATATCAATGTACTTGTGGAATTGAAGCTTTGTTTGGTTTGATTCTTGTGGATTTTGTTGGATCATTGATCTCGGGGAAGCGCATTTTGTTTTTTGCACATTTCTGGAGAGATTAGTGAGAAGTTAGGGTTGTTCTTGTTTTTTTGTTGTCGATTGTTCTGTGAATGATTCTTGGCGCTCTGGTTTTCAGGGTTTTTTTTTCCCCAGTTGTTTGATAGTTGTAGATTAGGAAGATGTTGGGTCGGTCTTCTCTTTACAGAACTGGAAGCTTTCGACCAGAGAATCTTGGTCAGAATGCGCTTGCTCTTATTGGGAATCTTTGTTTCACTCTGTTTGTGATTGGGGTTTTAATTTTTACGATTATTGCTGCCACATACGAACCTGAGGATCCTCTTTTTCACCCATCCACCAAGATCACTACCTTTCTCACATCAAAATCCAATGCCACTTTTAAAACTGATAGCACTGTGATGAAGACTGGGGAGGATTTCATGGCTGCCAATCAAACTGCATTTGAAACTTTTCTCAATGAAACTGATATTGTTAAACTGATTGATGCGGAAAACTCTGCTTTGGGCACCGCTGCTGAAGGAACTTTGCCTGAGTGTAATGTCAATGTGGATGACCCGATCGATTGCCGTGACCCTGAGGTTTTCCATTTCATGATGGAGACCACCATAGAACGATTCAAGGACATTCATTTTTACCGGTTTGGGAAACCAGTTCGTGGATCTAACGATAGCACCTGTGATATGGCGTGGCGGTTCCGGCCCAAGGAAGGGAAGATTGCTTCTTTTTATAAAGATTATAGGAGGTTTGTGATTACTAGATCTGCGAATTGCACTCTTAGTATCATTAGCATAGGTGAGTACCACACTGGTGTGAATGCAAGGAAGAGGAAAAAGAATCCAAAACATAATTTTGAGAAGAAAATGGAGCAGCTAGAGAAGGCGGTCTCTTTGCCTGTTGTTGGGGAGGTTGTGAATGATTCCCTTCCCGTGGTCGAGTCTGAAAGCTCATTTAGTCACGGGAAGTACTTGCTTTATGAGATGGGCGGAGATAAATGCAAAAGCATGAACCATTACTTGTGGAGCTTCTTGTGTGCTTTAGGTGAAGCTCAGTATTTGAATCGTACGTTGGTTATGGATTTGAAAATTTGTCTGTCATCAATATATACTTCATCGAATCAAGATGAGGAAGGAAAAGATTTCAGGTTGTACTTCGATTTTGAGCATCTGAAAGAGTCTGCATCCATCTTGGACCAGGGTCAGTTTTGGTCTGATTGGGAGAAATGGCAAAAGAAGGACCGTTTAGGTCTTCATCTTGTTGATGATTTTCGGGTCACACCTATGAAACTTGCAGATGTAAAGGATGCCTTGATATTGAGAAAGTTCAGGTCTGCAGAGCCAGATAATTATTGGTACCGGGTATGTGAAGGAGAAACGGAACCTGTAGTTAAGCGACCATGGCATTTGATTTGGAAATCAAGACGACTAATGGATATAGTATCTTCAATTGCATCGAGAATGAATTGGGATTATGACTCGGTCCATATAGTGAGAGGCGAAAAAGCGAAGAACAAGGAGCTCTGGCCAAATCTTGATGCTGATACTTCACCTGAAACTCTCCTGTCGACGTTGCAAGACAAGATTGAGAATGGAAGGAACCTTTACATTGCTGCAAATGAACCAAACACAGATTTCTTTGACCCCTTGAAAGATAAATTCTCGACTCATTTCCTCAACGATTACAAGGATCTTTGGGACAAAGACAGTGAATGGTACACGGAAACAATGAATCTTAACAATGGCGTACCAGTTGAATTTGATGGATATATGAGGGTATCAGTTGACACAGAGGTGTTCCTAAGAGGGAAAAAGCAGCTAGAAACGTTCAACGACCTCACAAATGATTGTAAGGATGGAATCAATACCTGCAATGTTGCATCCAATTAGTATGAAACCCGAATCCCATTATTTATTTATGGAAACTTGCCGAGTTGAGGTCTTGTTTCTGTTGCTTTGAGAATCAATTGATAGATAAGAAATGACTTAGCTTAATAATGAGTTTTGTGCTTGCATTAATAACTTTCCTTCAGTTGGATCTTCCTAATTTTTAACTTGTTGAGGGTTGTCTCTACTGAGTATAATGTATTATATGTTTCAAATTCACTAATGATATTTAAGACTGTTTTTAAGGCATCTTATATAGGTTTAGATTATCGTTCGAAAAGGATAAATATGAGCAGGAAAAAGAGATTCGGGTTCGTAGCAATGCAATTCTGAGGAGGAAAGTGATGAAAGGGAAGTAGCTGCATTAACTCGAAATGTAAAAAGTTCGTCTCAAGGATTCATAAACACGAAAAAAAGCAGAAAGCTTCATATTTACAATGAAATAACTGAGGTCTGAGACCCATCAACACTCATCACGCTTCAACTACTCATGCATATGGAAGGTACAAATGCTATGGCCTGCGGATGCACTTTTAAGATTTTCTACACTATGCTGCTGTACATGGAATGAAATTCCTCAACCATAATATTCATAATGCTCACCAGAAGCAGGAAGCTGTGTCTTCTTCGGGCATGAACGGAGTTCGACACAGAGGACACGTAAGGTTCCAGTAGTCCAGCCACTTTTCCAAGCACACTCTATGGAAAAGATGACCACAAGATAAATGGTTTATCTCTGAATCAGGTGCAAACTGGGTTAGGCAGACCGAGCAGTCATGTTCTAGCAATTTGCAGCTGTGAACTTTGTTAAACAGAATTGCTGGGATTCGGCTGCGGAACTCTTCGATGTAACTTCCGTTCGGGTTAAGATGGAATTCTATGGATTCAGAAGCATTCTCAATGGAATCTGGTGAGGATGGTAATGTAGGCGACGAGAGATGGATGCCAACAACATGGAGAATCGATCGAACTATGCCTTTGAAGATAGATATTGATAGGGCCGTATTTACAAGGATCACACCCAGTACTCCTTCAGAAGGAGCAGGAAGGCTGGACAGACCCATAAGGTTCCTTGAAATTTGAAGAACTGGGATCAGCTCAGATGAATCAAAGAAAATCAGTAGAATGTATAAGAAGTCACTTCTGAGTTCTGAGTTCAAACGGTTCTGTAGTTTGATCCTTTTGTTGACATCTGATCTGAAAATGCACAAAGCAACTTATCAAACATCGTATAGAAATAGAGCCAAATCTGCTGAAAGATTAATGAATCGAGTGTACTCCTTTCTTCTATGATCCTAGCTCCCAACAGGAAAACGAAGATTAAGGAAGGCAGAAAAGTATATACTGGTGATAGAAACTTCCTTGAGAGAAGACCTGTTTAGATGCAAGAGCCCAGAACATGGAATAGAATCATCAAGATAACCTTCCACTGACAATTTCATTGCAGGAGAAAGAGAGAAGAAAGAACAGCAAAAGAAACAGAGAGAAACCCAACATTCTAGAACACAGAGAGTTTCGATTAAACGATCCAAAAAGCTTGAAAGAATGGTCAAAATATCATCAGAAGAACACCGATTATGCAAAGGGAAATCAATCCAGTTCGAACCCCCCCCTATCGGATCAAATCCAAAACCAAAAACCCGGAGAACCCAAATCAGCAAATGAAACCAAGATCATAATCCGAATCTATAGAAACCATACCAAAATCTGTGAGGCTCGCCGGCGAAGGATGAGAAGAAGAGAGATTAACAAGAGGAAGAGCTAAGAGATGATCGAGATGATCGCGATTCACAGAATCGTTGAGAGGTTTGTTTCCGTTTTTGTATGTTTTGTTAATGACAAGAGGGTTTTCTTTCTGGGTGCTTTTATACACACAGCAGCTTGCTTCTTCCTCCTGTAAAGCTCTGGAGCTCGACAAACCCCAAACCTACCTCTCCGGCTCTGAAGAAGACTAACCCACGTTCTCTAACCCTGGTTAGCTTTCTGTCTCTTCTGCCACACTCTGCCATAGCCAAAACCCCAAAACCATGGTTACTTTATATCATGAGGTGAACCCTAATCAAATCTTTTCCATCTCATTGGTTTCCCTTTTTCTTTTTGTGGGATTCTGTAGATTGGTTGAGACAACAGGTCCAGGCAAAGTTACCAACTTTACAAGTAACAAACTGCCACTAGCGGCGGAGAGGATGAGTAACTCTGCAACTTGTATGACGGTATGATTATCTCTTTCAACTGTAAATCTGATAACCCAATGATTTTGGTACCCAACTTCTCTTTCCTTTTGCCGTTAATGGCGAATTCTGATAGAGTTTGTAGTAAAATGAATGAATGGTAGTTTTATTGACTTAGCTAATCTCCACACTTATCTTCTACAGTAAATCTAATATGGGAAATATGCAGTTATGGGGCCAATATGAGTATGTTTTGGACTTTATCCACATGCTATGCCTAGCTTACTAGATTCCCTTTTCAAAGGCCACTTCTTTTTCCTTTCTTTTCTCTTGTCTCTTCTCCTTCAAAAGCCACTTCTTTTAAACTTTTGATTGAGATTATAATATCTTAACTATTAGTAACAGTCGTCCATCATTGTCTGCTTTAGCTCATTCTATACTGTTGTTAGTATCACGATTTTAAAACGCTTTTGTTAAAGAGAGGGTGTGTTAGGTAGAAGTTTCCACACTCTTGTAAGGAAGGGAGAGGTTTCTACACCCTTGTAAGGAATACTTTGTTCCCTCTCCAACTAATGTGAGATCTCACAGTCCACCCCCTTGGAAGCCAGCATCCGGAGAAGATCTGCTAGAGAGAGGTTTTCACATCTTTATAAAGAATGTTTCGTTCATCTCTCTTCTTTAACCGACGAGGGATCTCACAATTTCTTTAGAGTAGTTTTCATCCCACGTTTTACCTAATTGTAATCGTATTTAAAATTGATTCTACAAATTCTAAATTACCCAAAAAGCTTATTCTAGATCGATTTCTAGGTCGATCGCTTTTAAAAGAACCAGCTTAAAATTATTTAAATGCAATTAATTATATTAAGATATGGATTTTAGATTTTGTTTTCATCTTTTTTTTTATTTCATTTTCATTTTTATTCTTTTTTTCATTTTCTTTTTANTTATACTTAATATTTAATAGAATATTTATATTAATGTTTAATAAAATATTTACATTTTAATTTATTTAGTAGATTAGTTGATAGCTTCTTGAAACTTGAGACATGAATTTAGAATTAAAAAATTAATACGAACTGTGGATTTGTTTATTTTAAGTTCTAAAATCAAGCAATCATTTAAGAAGATTAAATTAGTCAAATAATTTTAAATTTGATTTTTTTTCTTCTAGCTCAACTCTACAAATTGGATGTCACGTTGTGATATGAAGGCGATATTTAAATATATTAACATAATTTTTTTTAGAGTCAATTTGAACGACTCTATGATTCAATCTTGAGAAATCTTCTCTTATGGCCTTCACCTCCCGCCTGGCTCGGAATAGGAATCGAACCTTCACCTATAGGTTTCGTATTTGTGAAGAACAATGTGTAAGAACAGGTAGTACAAGTGATGTTCAAATATGATAATTGGTGAAGCATAAAGGGTATCCACTACCTATGTCTCATTCAAACAAATAAACCAGTACGGCATTCACAAAGGCCTTCTTATCCACATGTCGCCAATTGGCTCTGAGTTGTCGTCCTTGTAATACAAATTTCACTAGCTATGCCCTTCGTCCACGTGTCGTTATTCGACACCTAGGCCAACACAGCATCCCCATTATTGCACAAGTGGCAACAATTGAGAAGCCTTCAAAATATGGGACATCAATGCAGCTAAGCTTATCAGAGAAAGATCACACATTTTCTGATATCTGTGATCTTTTACTGCTCTCTGTGTAGAGAATGGGATTTTATAAGCCTGATAATTGAGACTCAAAGGGAGTGACTAACTCATAGTCTATTAGATAAAAAGGCTTGAATCCATATAATTTTATACTTCGATTACTAAAGGAGTTCGAGTATTTGTTCTTGTACGTAGCTTACGAAGTGATAAGCCGGGAAACAAACATTCCTTATAAAGATGTAGAAGTCTTTTCCTAATAGACGCGTTTTAAGAATGTGAGGCTAATGATGATACGTAACAAGCCAAAATGGACAATATATATTGCAAATGGTATTAGAACCAGAGACCACAAGCGGTGTGCCAACGAGGACGCTAGACTTCTATAAGGAGAGTGAGTTGCGAGATCCCACCCTAGTTGGAGAGGAGAACATGGGGTAGAAACCTCTTCCTAGTAGACACGTTTTAAAACAATGAGACTGATGGCAATACATAACGCACCAAAGCAGACATTATGTGTTACAAATAGCATCAGAGCCAGACACCGGACAGTGTGCCAACGAGGACATTAGACCCCAAGAGGGTGGGATTGTAAAATTCCACGTTGGTTGGAGAAGGGAATAGAGGGTGGGAATCTCTCCCTAATATATGGATTTTAAAACTACGGCTGACGGCGATATATAATGGGGCAAATTAGACAATATCTACTAACTGTGAACTTGAACTTAACTTTAGACATGTAGAAGTAGAATCAGAAATAAACGGTGAAGCATATTCGAGCTACTTAGAGCATCAATAGAGCTAACATTCATAGGGTCAGTAGATGAATTTACAAGACATGAGAAGAATGACCAAATCCCTTTCAACTCCACATGCAATTTATCATCTTACATTTACAAGAACTGGGAAACATATGTTCAAGCTTGGAACCAATATTCTACTGCTACTAACTCAACTCAACTTCATGTGTTTATGCTGATTGTGTGCTATACAGACAAAAAAAGTATTTTGGCAACGGTGGTTTTGTCACCCAACAAGCCAGGTTTCAGTTCAGAACAACAACAAAAAAACAGTCACCAAGTATAGTTTCTGCCCAACAAGGATCAGTTAACAGATATTTGCAGAGGAGCTGACCTTTATGGGCAACTACTACTCAAAGCTTGGGGCAAATCTTCTGCTGTCTGTATAATTGGATGGTTGATCGATGCACCCTTTTCCGATCTGCCCCGGAACGGAATGTTTAGTCGTTGAATCTTTTGCACTGCTTTTTCGACTCCACCTTTTGTGTCTTCTGGTGATATGAAGCTTCCTGTGAGATATAATCAGACAGCTTTTCATCATGTATCGAAATCATCCACTGATTTGATAAATAAAGAATGCATCTTTCCAAGCAAACATCAGAGTGATTCATTCCTTTTTGTAAAGCATAGTTAAAAATTGTACTCAGCAGCTTCTAGTCCGGTTCAGTGGGTCGCAATCATAGGCCTCTCCTGCCTTCACAAACCGTCCCTTCACACGTCTTCTGCCATCTGCTCTCGCTTTGCGAGTGGCGTATCTCACTGTTTTCTCGAACCTACAAGGTCATTGAACTATAAGTGAGGATTGGAAATTATGATGATCTATGCTGGAGCTGAGGAAAACAGGAGTTAGTAGTGTGACAAGTCAGTTCCTAATAAAATAACCAAATAGGTCTTAAAGTGCGAAATCCCACGTTGGTTGGAGAGAAACGAAGCACTCTTTATAAGGGTGTGGAAACCTCTCCCTAGCAAACGCATTTTAAAACCTTGAGAGGACAATATCTGCTAACGGTGGGCTTGGGCCGTTACTTAAAGTCCATTATGTAGACGAGAGGGTTGTCAGTGTCACTCTCAAGACGGGAATAGCTTAGCTCTAATGAAGGCAATGAAATGAAAACAAGCAAATCTACTGCCTCACGCCAGCCCGAGCCCGGCAGGAAGAAAGGCAAGAATCTGTCTATTAAATTCGAGAATCAGAAGCGAAAGAGGCGAGAAAACTTACTTGCGCGTCTTCTTTTTCTCCTTGTAACGCAGAACAGCATTGTTACGTTCAATAGATGGGAAGGAAGTTTCAGTGCCAGGGACACACCATGGAGGCTCTCCCCTTAGAAGCATTGAAGAGGCTCCACAGTCCTGATATTCACCAACACTACTCTCGCCAGGGAGACCAGAAAACGACACACCCGATTGGGCTTGCCTTGAATTAAAACAGAGAATTGGTTCAGTTTTAGTACTCATCACCGAGTCGGCAGATGCACCATTGCTGCAGGCTGGCTGCATTGGTTTGACCACTCCAACAGAAGAACCCTGCACAAGAAGGCTAATTCAGTTCCAGTAAGGATTTCCAAAGTGAAACCACGCCATTGCATGATGAAATATATATGGGATAACGGTCTAACAGCCCAAGCCCAAGCCCAAGCCTACCGCTAGCAGATATTGTCCGTTTTGGCCCGTTACGTAATGCTGTCAGCCTCACGGTTTTAAAACGCGTCTACTCGGGAGAGGTTTCCACACCCTTATAAGGAATGATTTGTTCCCCTCTCCAACTGACATGGGATCTCACATGGTCCAAATGGCAGTGTCAGCTCATAAAGATGAATACTGAAAACACAGTTTTATGCATGTATGAGAATTTTGACTTCCAGTTATCTGAAAAAAGTCAGCTCCGGAGTCGAAAGTTCTAAGAATCGGCAAAATTTTACCTTCTAGCTTCTTGCTTATAATCCTTCAATGTTGAAAATTTAGAGGGGAAAAATTAGAGAGAACTTTAAAATCGTTAGCTTTTCGACCTTATTGTTTTCACTCAAGACGAACTAAGAAGGATACCAATTCTTCTTCACTCCGCCCCTGTTTCAAGTGAAGATTGATATTATGTTCGTGCTTTTACTCGAATTAATCTCAAACAAATCTCACTAGTTCTAACTTTACCAGAAGACATTCCGAATCTTGTATATCAAGTCAACCGAGCTCAGCTCGGTACTCATAGAGAGAACAATGTTCAAGAGTTAAGACCAAACTATATGGTAATAATACCCCAAGTGATCACGCCCATATTGGGAGAAGCATACCATAAGCCAGAAGAAGATGCAATGGAAGATCAATGGCAGAAAATATTGGCTAAAGAAACTTGTAGCAACTGAAATGAATCCATTAAAACAAGTACCTCTGCAGCAACTGCACTGTGGCAAACTGAATCTTCAAACGAAAGGCCTCTTGAGTCGAAAAGGCTATCAATTCCACCGTTCTCGAAAAATTCTTCAGAATGATTAAGGCTCATACTAAATAGGTCCTCATAATTTTCAAGATTCAAATCCATTTCATCCATATCAAACTCCTTGTAGAGGTCATCGTCCTCACCGAAGAATCCAGCAACTTTCGTTCCAGGACAGCAAAACTGCATGCCAAAAATGTGATGCCTCAAAAGATCCTTGACAAGAACCAATAAGTAGAAATTGGGAAATCTGCAGCAACATGCATTTGGTTCCATATAACAACAGTCAACCATAAAAAGAATCTAATAATGTGTTTACAATATAAAGTTCAAAGCTTAAATTTCAGACTCGAAGTATTACCGACACAACAATATCGTTCACAATTTCTCGAGTAAATCTATCAAAAAGAGTTGTGAGGACGTATTTTGTAATCAGAATGAAGTGAAGGTGTGAAAGAGTTCAGTGATTATTCAAAGACACTTCAATGTGAAAGAAACGAAGGTGACAATAGAATCTCGAGCATCGTCTAATGTAAAATGATGGTTGTGGTAGCTGCGCATGAAGAGGAAAATTCAAGAAAATGTCATCACTAATATCACTTAATTGATGGTTCTAATAAAAGGGCCTTATGGAAAAGCTTTCTGTAATTGTTTCTTATCCAAAAAAAAATGGCGTATGATAAGACGTGCCACACATCCCTCCTGAAAAACGTGCAACGCCTCGTTACAAATGCCAGAAACTATACTTGCAGGTTTTTTAACGATAAACTTAGAAACAAAATCAAGAACAAGAAATTTATCATTCACCTTGGGTAAAGCCACATTAGCCAATTCAACTGGCTGGCCTGAAGTGTGCGGCCTAGAGCGAAAATCAGTGAGGGAAGATGATCCATCCAAAACATTTGACTTTTCCCGGCTGCAAACGTCACTGGCTTCAGTTGACCCAAGCATTCTTTGACCAGCGCCCGTCAAGTCGGTCTCCGCAATGCTCATCAATCCCAACTCTGTCTCACAAGCATCATTTCCAGAGGGAACATCCAAAACAAAGGACCAGATGGAAGAAGTTCTGCAGCTGATGGACAACCAGAGTAGCAATTAATGGCTTGTCTCTTGTGTGACGATGAAGCTGAGGTAGATGTGCCATGGCCCGTCCAGTCACAATTTTGACACAAAGAAATCCTCTCTTCAATACATCTTGCCACGGCAGGATGCGTATGACATTTTTCACACAACAGCGTTCTTGTATGACGCTTCGACAAGGCGTTTGCCGAGTGGACATTCCGATCACAGATAAGCACAAACAAGCAGCATCAGATCGGCAGTAAACCATCGACTTTTGAGCCCCACAAAAATCACACATGAAACCCATGTTTGCAATTGCCCTTTACAGATTTCTCTGAGTTCAAATCTTCAGAACTCTTGTCAAACTATAAGAATCTTAAAACCAAAGCGTAGCTTCTTCAAGAACTACAAAATGTGGTGAATTTCTTTCCAAAACCTTCAAAAATTTGATATGATACAGATTAGTACTACATCTTTTGCAATTTCTATGCTACATAAACCAGACATCTGACTGTTTACTGCAACAAACCAGCTCAAACCCCATAAATGGAAACTACATATGAAACCATTCTTAAAAAACCAGCTCACCTAAATAGACATAATTTGCCAAAAAAATAAAACCATATGGGTAGATCCAGAAAGTTTGGAGCTCTAAAGAAATCAAAACAGATCAAAAAAGTACAATCCATCACAAGAAGCTACCCAGTTTAGAAGAACAACCCAGACCAAATTAAACACCAAACCTCCATGGAAATCATCTCAAGAACAATAAAAGACAAGATACCCACAAATAAATTTGTGGGTATCAAAGGGGTCAACAAAAAGGAAGCAAAAACATAGAATCAAGGCATGAGAATTCAAATAAAAGGAATCAAACAAACGTGCCTTGAAAGGAAAACAGAAAACAAAGCAATTGTAGAGCATGACAGACAGAGAAACCCCAGATCAAACAACAAAAACAGCCTGAAATGATGATCAAAAGCCTCTAAAAATGAGAAATAAACAGGATTTCATGGAGGGGAAGAACAGGGTATGGAAAAAAAAAAAAAAAAAAAAAAAAAAAAAAAAAAA
>NC_036653.1:5319865-5370607 GCF_002806865.2 Cucurbita pepo subsp. pepo
AAAAAAAAAAAAAAAAAAAAAACAGCAAGAAAGACAAGTACCTTACAAAGAAGAAAGGGATGAATAGAAGAAGAAGGTTATGATCATAATAAAAGAAGAAATAGCAGCAAAAAGAGGAGAAAAAAAGAAAGAAAGAAACCCTAGAAGCTGGAGGTTTCTTGAATCTGTATGTTTGAGATGGATAGAGTCACAAGGATGAGAGGGCAGATGTGGGTGTGGGCATATGATGAGTGTACATAAAAATATCACAAAAAAGGCTCCAAAAGCAAAAAAAGGTCTCTCTTCTCACAGAATAAAAGTGCAGTGAGAGAGAAAGCAGAGCTTCAAAGTGGCACCAGCATAGCCCAAGTGGAATTTCCTTTTACACTTATCAAAATTTCTTCTTTTTTTTTTAATTTAAATTTAAATATATTTACACTAAAGTTTGGATTTTTATATACCAAAATTAAATATTAGGTGAGACCCACATTCTTATTTGTTACAATCTCTTTGGACAAATCTTAAATAAATTATTCCACAACTCATAGATTGCCCAGTCTTTATTTTAATATATTTAAATACTTCCTTCTCTATTTTCTTAATAATAAATTTTATTTATAAATTTTTTCAGCTTAAATATTTTTTATTAAATGGATTTAGTTCGAATGATTTATTTAAAAAATATTTTAAATAAACGTAAAACATAACATTTAATTAAAATTTGCCACTCAATTTTAATATATATTTTTAAAATTTGTAAAATTGATTGAACAATCAAAAAAAAGTTATAAAATTAAACTAACTGTTAAAAAATGAAAAATAGAATTGAGATAGGTGGGACCAAAAGTAGTCGTGGGATCTAAAGTCCAATTTTCATTAGGTTCGGAGAAACAGATATAAACTAACTATATCTCGAGAATAAAATAAAATATACTATTAAAATATTAACCGAAATCTAACCGACATTCTAATACTCGATTGTCTTAGAATATTCCATAACGGGTTATTATAATATATTATAATACTAAACATTAAATAAATATGTATATATAATTGTTACATAAGCATATGCAAAAGAAAATTAATGAATACTTTATTTTTTATAAATTTTTGGAAAGTGAGGAAATTTTGTGATAATTTTTTTTATTATGAAAACAACAATTTTTGTCTAGCTATCTAAGAACGAGACAATTTTAATTTTAAAATTTTGTTTTATCTAAAATTTGATTAAATAAATATTGTTTTGTCGTCACATGAGACAATTGACTTGTCTCATGTGACTTTATGAATCATTCTTAAAGACATTACTTTTAATGCTTTTAAATTTGCAACACCTAAGTAAACTATAATGTTACCAATAATTGATTAAATAATTAACATCATGTCAAAGTACACGTGTAATTTCCACTTCATCATTATTTGAGAATTATAATTAGAGAATTATAATTAGTACACGTGTATTGAGAATTATAATTAGGAAGTGGACTTTATTCTTAAGAGTTAAACAAATAAAGATAAAGGATTGTTGGGGGAATATAAAAATTTATTTGAAAAATAATCATGAATTTATAATTAATTAAATCACGAGAGCCTATTGGGGAAGCCCAAAGCAAAGCATGAGAGCTTATATTCAAAGTGGACAATATCATATCATTGTGGAGAGCCTGTGTTCAACTAACTTGGTATAGTTTAGTATTGTAAGTCTTGAAGACATAGTAAAAAATGATTAGGACTCCAAAAGAAAAAGAGTCGAGCCCCAATTAAGGAGAGCAGTACTTTGTTTGAGGGGAGGTGTTGGATGAAAGTCACGACAATGATGAATTTATAATCAAATAATACTATTACTCCTAAATATATATATAATATTTCTATTAAGGGTTAAAATCGAAGACAAAAACATCTCAACCCCATTTATCTAACGGACAAAGACATTCCTCACTTCCTCTCTTACTTCTCGTCTAAACGGAGAATTTACGCCCCAAAAAGGGCAGGTCCCCGCCAGTAAAATGAACGTCTAGAGCTACAACCATACACCATTTGTCCAAATATTTGCATCATCATTTGATTCAGTAAACAGGTAGGTAGCATGAAAAAGGAGGAAGAAGAAGAACCTGTTTCATACTACACATCAAGAACGTTGAGAGCTTTTTGTGCTGTGTTTATTGTTTCCTCTTCCCTATTTCTTCCATCCCTACTCCTTCCTAAACGCTTGCTACCATTTCCAACTCTTGCAGCCGTTGCTGAACTGCCCATCTGGATGCCTTCGACGTACAATACCTTGATCAAGTTCATAAATCGACGTCGAAAACTTGGGATTCGCGACATGAAACTCACAATACCCTGTAATCTGTTAAGAGAATGATGGTTTAGACGACCTAAAAAATAATACTCAACAACATCAGCAGTTAGTAGAAACCTTCTAAATATGGCTTGCAACTGCGCTCTCCGGACCGTGTCGCTAGAAGGGTAGGCAAACTCATCCCAATCCTCAGGTTTTTCGTTTCGGCATCTCATTATCAATATTCTCAAGCATGTTTCTTCATTTTCTTCTAAATTTAGTCTCTTTATTTGCTCCTTCATAATTAACAATGGCCCAAGAAACCATTCAAACATTGTGTCCCTTGGCAAGTTTGTTCTTGTCAACTCCACATCATCAGCTGGAAGTTCATGTATATTTCAATGTAACCAATCGATATAATTAAACGATTAACCCGGAGTTAGGAGAAAAGACTTACAGATGATTAACCCGGGAGAGTTCGACTTTGCAGACGAAAGCAAGCACTGTAATATACACCATGCTGGTAACTTGACGGTTAACTTCTTACAGTTGCCCTTTAGAATGCATTCCTCAACGTCTTCCATCGATATCAGACCGTCTTGGAGAAGTATTCGACCATTCACTTCACAGGATTTAAACAGCCAATCCCAAAACTGTGGCCAACAAACATTTAAATGATACAACATAAGAAAGATTAGGATTTACACCACTTTACAGCATTACCTGAACAGGTTTGTATTGTTGGATCGTCCGTTTCAATGTCCTAGATTGTTCTGAGACAAGTTTATGATTGCTTGAACCATGTCTTATACTTCTCTGATCGTTATTGTCATCGCTACGGTGCTCCTTGAGGTCGGAGCTCATGTTTCTACGATATTTCGGCCTGGCTGCCACAAATAGTATAATGCAGAATTGAAACTCGTGGCACAAGCATCCAAGAAGATGAGGAAAAAGGGCAGAAACTATATTACCTGGGAATACAAGACCCCTCCCCCAAATAGAGTAGATCATTCACATACTCATCGAACATCGAAACTACCGCTAATACATAAGCCAGCCCCAACCGAAACGAGTCTTCCTGCAAAATGTACATATTATCAAGTTCAATTTCAAACACACAGACAATTTGCAAAGATGCAACAGTTTGATTGCCCCCAGAGCACCTGATGAACGATAACTCCGGCATAGAGCCCCAAAAAAAAGCTAGAGACGACTGCACTTATGACCGCTCCAACAACAGCAATGGGCCACAAGATGATGGCAAGACCAGCAAATGGAACACACACTGCCTCCAGGAATGGTCCTTCTCTACCAACCAAATCTTCCAACATCCTCTTCCATCCTTTGAATAACATGAATGGACTTCTCCACAGGGCAACTAAAGTAATTAAAAGAGAATCAACTAGAACACCAATCAAACTGGCCAATAAACAACTTGGAAGTCTTGATAGCCTGACCAGGATAAGGCAGAATGTAAATCTTCCAATAAAGTTCTTAAATATTTGAGATGGGAGAAAGGAGAAGAAAGCACTCACTTCACTTCTATGGGCTTCTCATCACTGTACATCAACTCACCCAGTTCATCCATGAATGAAAAATAAGAATGGAAACAGAAATCTGTAAAATCCATCACAATTACGCAGCTTGCTTTAATTGTGGACAAACAACCATCCTGTGTGTAGTAACGTTTTTTTTTTGTCAGGCCAGTGAGTATCAAACGAATATACTGAAGGATTAAAATTAATATGCAGTAATCACAGAGAAGCGATTCACTTAGAAAATCTCAACAAAATGTTGTGCTGTAATGCCACAACCAAAATGTTTTGATACCCAAAAGTGGTAGCGGGATGCCACAACCAAAAATGCTTTGATACTCGATTGTTGTAACGAAGCGGAAGTAAGATCGCACTCACACCCCCACAAACAGAAATTAAACAAAGAGACACAAAAATTTACGTGGTTCGGAGAAGAAATTCCCTACATCCACGAGTGGTAGCTAATACTATAACCAAAGTGTTCACAAAGTGTATCTCTCACACTCTCACACCCTCACACCACAAAGTCTCTCTTACAAAGTTCCTCACAATTGCTTCTAAGCAAATGCAAAATGACAATGACTCCACTCGTCTCCAAATCTAACCCAAATGTCACTAGACAAATACATCTAACCCAAATGCCAACAAATACAAGATGACAATGACTCCACATCTCAAAACAAAATAATGCTAGACAAGCCTTTATATAGACATAGTAATACTAATTCTCATAGATGAACCAAATACATGAGAATATGAAACAAAATGGTCATGAACTAAATCAAAGTTAATAACCAAAATAAACGAGAATATGAAACAAAATGATTATGAACTGAATGAGAGTTATGATCCTACATCTTCATGACAACTTACCACATAAAAGTGATCTAAACCATTTCAAAATCACTCCCAAACATGCCATTAGCCCAATATACCAAATGCCAAAACAGGAAAAGGAACTCACAGCAACACAGTGAAAAAGTTTGTCAGTAATGCCGCCTCCAACTGCCTCAAAAGTTGCAATAAGGGGAACGAAAAACCCATATCCAATCCCACCAAGTAAGCTTCCAATAACGCCAACAATCGGCCAAAGGATGAGTGGCAAGGGCAAGAAAACAAGCACCACAGATTTAAGAACAAGGCCTAACCTCTTGGTTCTGAAATGAAACATAACAAAAACGAAATCCCCAATGGTCACAGAATCGAAATCAGCAAACTCAAGGCAAAGCATAATCGCAACAGAATCAACGATGTATCTTGTAAATTATACCTAGCCAGGCAGACGAAAGTCCAGAAAAAATGCGCAGGAAAAAGACCAACGATTACAGATGAGTTACCAACCACAACAATGGCTGCCGCAATCGGACCAACAATCACAGCTGAAAGAATCCATCAATGAGACATTAAATCAAAACGCGCGGAACTAATACCGAAGAGATGAAATTACCTTTGAGGAGGCCAAGAACGAGGAGCAAGAAGAAGAAAGGAAGGAAGGAGATGAAGCTCCAGAGCTTTGGGAAGAATCCAACGGGAACTCGCATGAGGGTAACTTCGGGAAGAAATGAAATCAGAGTTCAATACAGACAGTTCATTCTTCACCCTTGGAGGATGTCGCAGGGAATAAGGCGGTTACAGAAGGCGCAAAATCGAAGAAGGGGTGTGTTCGAAGAGTGACGTGGCACTTTGGTGGGTTCGTTGTGACACGTGGCTGCCAACAATGTCGGATTCTGGAAAACAACGAATTTAAATGACACGTGGATGCTTCTCCCATCGAAATTAATATTTTAATTTAATCATAAAACTAATTTCAAACCAATCCTAAAAATTAATAAATTAGATAAAATACTTTATCCAAAAATAAAATATATTGAAATAATATTCGTACATTTTAATTTCAAAAATATTTTTATCGTTTTAATATCATTTAATTTTTAAAAGTAATAATAACAATATTGATTTTATGAAAAAAAAAAATTTAATTGTCTGATCTATAACCAACCTATTAAATTAAACATTCAAATAAAAAAAGATTTTAACCAAAAATTAAATTATTATTTCATAGTCTAAATATTTATATAATTTTTAAAACCTTAAACTCTTATATAAATAAAAAATCTCATAATTTTAATATAAACAATTTAGACATTATATTTTAAAATATGAGATGATTAGGTCTCTATTTAAAAATGTTGTTAAAATTTAATAAATATTTTTCTAAATACATACCAATAAACAGAATAATTACCAAATATAATTACTAATAATAAATTAAGATTAAACCGTTACATTAAAAATAAATGAACTAAATATATTAAACTCAAAGATATTTTTCGAGATCCTTTGGAGAAATATTATTTTTATTTTTTATTTAAAAAAAAAACTAATTCAGGATGACTTTGCAATGGTCGTTGCCAGCGTGGATCTCAATTATTGATGACCTGGTCATACACAAAATGTTATAACAAGAGAAAAATAAAAAACAATATTTTAATTTTAGTTTTAAATTTTTAATATATATATATATATATATATATATATTATTTGTATGGATAATATTTTTTAATTCTTTTAAATATTTGTAAGTCATTCTATTATTTAGATCACTCCGGGATTGATATCAATTTATTTATGTATTAATTCTAAATGGTCGAAAAAAATGGATTAAATAATACAAAAGGTTAAAATATCTAAAGAATAAAACCTCTTTTTATAAAAATTAAAATTAAAATATAAAATATGTGTCGATGTGAATATTCAACGTCAATTCAAAGTCTGAAACGTCTTTATTCACATGAATAACGATGTTTTAATTTTGTAGAATTAATAAAATGTGGATGTTAATAAAAATTGATTTCTTTAAAATCAATAATTGAACGTTCGAATACTTTTCCATTAGTGATGTATTATGATTTTAAAAATATTTTATCGGGTTTTTTTAACGATTTGGTAAAAAATGTCGATGTGAAACCTATAGCCATGTGAAAATGTTTTAATACGTTGGTTGGTTCACGTGGTCAAGATTTTAAATCTAAATTTGACACCTGATGAATCTGACATTTTTTTTTTTTTTGTTAGGATTGTACAACTCATATGCTCGTGTAGATGAAAAATAAAAAAGAGAAGATTAAATAATAAATATACATGGAGACACGGAGATGTGTAGAAATAATTAAATAATAGATATTCGGTGTAAATTATCAAAATGCTGTTGTAAAGGTGGGATCCGATGGAATAAATGAATCTGTTATACTTCGGGTTGACTTTGTTTTTTTCCCAAGTCTTACACGACCTTACATATGTTGACTTTGTGTTGAGTCATTGTTTGTCCTTTGAAGCTTTAAAACGCGTTTTTTAGACACTATAACAGTATACTATGCATTTCTATGCATAAAAATTTGCTTATAAATATTCAATACCTAAAACCTCATTTTCTCATCCTCAACCTCATAACCAAATTCCTCTCTCTGTCTCTAAAGTTTTTGTAACGACACTATATTCTCTCTCTTCGGTCTCGACCAAAATGAAGGTACGTACTCAATTGAAAACATTACTGTTATCGATGAGTTAACTGTTTTCATGTCAAATTTTAACGTTGGTTTTTGCAGCAAAAGATAGTGATTAAAGTATCGATGAAGGAGGGGGCTAAGTATCGTAGCAAAGCCTTGAAGATTGTAGCATCTGTCTCGGGTAAATTATGCGTACATATAATATAATCTATTTGAATTTCAATGAATTAAAAGAAACCTTATTGAAAAATTATGCAAATTACAGGGAATATTGAGACAATCGGCTTAGTGGGTGATAACAAGGATAAATTAGAGGTAGTTGGAGATCTTGACCCGATCAAACTCATCGAGGTGCTCCGAAAGAAATTTAGTTACGCGCAATTGGAGTCTGTGAGCATAGTTGAAGTCAAGGACAAAGACGAGGACAAAGACAAAGACAAAGACAAAGACAAAGACAAAGACAAAAATGAACCTGAAATAACTTGGACGTGCTCATGTGGGGTGCCTCATCAAACTCCGTATAGCCATTGTTACCTTAGCCCCTACCCGACCTATTGCATATGGTAATTCATGAAAGTAGTATAAATCTACGTCTTTTTGTTTCAATTTGACATAGATTATTTCAAATGCTACGTAAATATGTATCGAAAATTTAAACAAGTTGTAATCGTCAATATATAGACCGAAATCATCAGCCTATACTTTATAGATTATCTCCAAATTTTTTAATGTTATTTTTTGAAATTCATAGATATTTTTTTAAACGCTGTAATAACAATTTCATCTATGCTAACGGTAAAAATATAATCTCATAACGTTAATATATGACGATTTAATTATTTTAATTCAAAATATGTGACAATTGAACTTTTATAATATTACAGAAAAATAACCAAATTATTTACAAATAAATACTAAATTGTTTCCTAATAAAAGTCGATTAATTTTGATATATTTTTCATGGTATAATTATTTTGTTTTAAATTTAAAAGTAAATGAAGTAAATATTTTAATCTCAAAGATATTATTTGAGATAATTAAGAGAAATATAGTTTTTTGTTTTTTATTTTTGAAAAATACTAATTAATGTCTTCCACAAATCGTTAAAATAAAAGAGGAAAAAAATCAATATTTTAATTTTAGTTTTAAAATTTTAATATATATATATATATATATATATATTTGATACAGAGTGGCTCGTACCGTGACCTCACTATTGGAATCAGGAAATACAAACACATGCAACTCATGATTAGAGATATATCGTTAAAACCATCATAGATGTGGCTTCCAGTTCGAACAAAAATGGATATGTAGTACTTTCCTAAATACGACCACGCACGTGTGAGCGTGAGTCCACTGGCGGTTTGCACACCTCTTGGGCCCATCATAGTTAGGCTAGTTATCTGTAGTCAGACGTCCGAATGTTAGCAAACCGTCAAATATCTTGCTTGTTATCATAAATAGAGAAGTACCCTGATATAAATGAAGGCACGGTATGCATGAGGTTGTTTTAGTTTTCATCTTAAATTTTTCTTATGACAGAACCTTATACATCATTCACATATTACCTATGCGTTAGCCTTCATATATTGATCATCATTAACATCATATAGGTTGTGTCACACAAATCATAATGCAACATGACATTTAGTACATGCACATCATCTTAATATGAAATATCGTCGTATTGAGCCATATCGTCATCATGCATCATCATCCTATCATCATAATATTATACATCATCATAATATAACATCACATTATACTAACTCACATCATCATAACATCGTGATATTATATAATTTCACATCATTGATATCTGCAAGGGTCACTGGGCACGTGTCGTCATAGCAAGTCTTTCGACCGAGCAGTAAGGCCACTTACTTGGATCGCCTTAGTCGGCATTTTTCCTAAATTTGAATTTGCTAGATTTCATCCCTTGAAGTTATTCCAAAGACAAAGACAAAGACAAAGACAAAGACAAAGACAAAAATGAACCTGAAATAACTTGGACGTGCTCATGTGGGGTGCCTCATCAAACTCCGTATAGCCATTGTTACCTTAGCCCCTACCCGACCTATTGCATATGGTAATTCATGAAAGTAGTATAAATCTACGTCTTTTTGTTTCAATTTGACATAGATTATTTCAAATGCTACGTAAATATGTATCGAAAATTTAAACAAGTTGTAATCGTCAATATATAGACCGAAATCATCAGCCTATACTTTATAGATTATCTCCAAATTTTTTAATGTTATTTTTTGAAATTCATAGATATTTTTTTAAACGCTGTAATAACAATTTCATCTATGCTAACGGTAAAAATATAATCTCATAACGTTAATATATGACGATTTAATTATTTTAATTCAAAATATGTGACAATTGAACTTTTATAATATTACAGAAAAATAACCAAATTATTTACAAATAAATACTAAATTGTTTCCTAATAAAAGTCGATTAATTTTGATATATTTTTCATGGTATAATTATTTTGTTTTAAATTTAAAAGTAAATGAAGTAAATATTTTAATCTCAAAGATATTATTTGAGATAATTAAGAGAAATATAGTTTTTTGTTTTTTATTTTTGAAAAATACTAATTAATGTCTTCCACAAATCGTTAAAATAAAAGAGGAAAAAAATCAATATTTTAATTTTAGTTTTAAAATTTTAATATATATATATATATATATATATATTTGATACAGAGTGGCTCGTACCGTGACCTCACTATTGGAATCAGGAAATACAAACACATGCAACTCATGATTAGAGATATATCGTTAAAACCATCATAGATGTGGCTTCCAGTTCGAACAAAAATGGATATGTAGTACTTTCCTAAATACGACCACGCACGTGTGAGCGTGAGTCCACTGGCGGTTTGCACACCTCTTGGGCCCATCATAGTTAGGCTAGTTATCTGTAGTCAGACGTCCGAATGTTAGCAAACCGTCAAATATCTTGCTTGTTATCATAAATAGAGAAGTACCCTGATATAAATGAAGGCACGGTATGCATGAGGTTGTTTTAGTTTTCATCTTAAATTTTTCTTATGACAGAACCTTATACATCATTCACATATTACCTATGCGTTAGCCTTCATATATTGATCATCATTAACATCATATAGGTTGTGTCACACAAATCATAATGCAACATGACATTTAGTACATGCACATCATCTTAATATGAAATATCGTCGTATTGAGCCATATCGTCATCATGCATCATCATCCTATCATCATAATATTATACATCATCATAATATAACATCACATTATACTAACTCACATCATCATAACATCGTGATATTATATAATTTCACATCATTGATATCTGCAAGGGTCACTGGGCACGTGTCGTCATAGCAAGTCTTTCGACCGAGCAGTAAGGCCACTTACTTGGATCGCCTTAGTCGGCATTTTTCCTAAATTTGAATTTGCTAGATTTCATCCCTTGAAGTTATTCCAAGTATCGTCGATGTGTTCACCCTATTAGAAGAATCACCTAATTTCCTTGGTAATTCTAGTTTCTCAGCTCAATTTAACTTAAATTGAATCAGACATCATACTGACCTTAATTACCTAAGTAAGGTCAAATTTAGCTCTAGGAGGGTCCAAAACGTACGAATCGGTGTCAAAAATGTCAACTCGAGCCGAATGACAGGTTTTAACCGTTGGAGTTGAGTCGAGCCGAGGGAAGTTGGTGGCTACAGACAGGACATGTCTTGGTGGGAGAGCTGATGCACGTACGGGTCACAAGTCAGGTTGAGGCGCGGGCCTCAAGTTACTTTCACTAGTGTGCGGGTCGCAACGTTGGGCCATATATGCTATTAAGTTACAGGTTGTGCTGCTACTAGGCCAAGTGTACTAGTCTTTCGTTCGAAATTAATCTACTCTTCACCGACAATAATATCATGCTGAATATCACAACAAAAAGCTTCGTTTGACTTACCGTGGTGTGTTCTAGCTTTCTGGTAGCCACTTCTGAAACGTGTGTTGTTCATCACGACGTCGAGTCAGGTATCTCTGTTTCGTCGGCGTTATACTCCAAGGAGAAGGTTCGTTCGTCGTTTCCTCTTGTTCTTTGTATCTTACATTCTCTAGAGATTAAATAAGCAGAGAGGGTGTAACTGAGCGATTTAAAGAGGGAAGACGTTGATTAAGTCATATGCGGAATATTCGTTTGCCCTCGTCCGACATAATACGACGACATAATACGAAAGACAAGTCAGCTAAAATTAAATATTTAAATAATATATATATATATATATATATATATATAGGAAAGCCCAAAGAGGACAATATCTACTAGCGGTGGATCTAGGTCGTTACAAATGGTATCAGAGCCAGTCACCGAACGATGTGCCAGCCTTCTCGCTGTTCCCCGTAGGGGGTAGACACGAGGCGGTGTGTCAGTAAGAGGATACTGGACCCCACAGGGAGTGGATTTGGGGGTGGTCCCAAATCAATTGGATAAAGGAACGAGTGCCAGCGACCCAGATCCACCACTAGCCGATATTGTCCTCTTTGGGCTTCCCCTCAAGGCTTTAAAACCCGTATGCTAGGAGCCACACCCTTATAAAGGATGATTTGTTCTCCCCCAACCAATGTGGGACATCACAATCCACCCCCGTTCGGGACTCAGCGAGCCCAGCGTCCTCGCTGGCACTCGTTCCTTTATCCAATTGATGTGGGACCACCCCCAAATCCACTCCCTGTGGGGTCCAGCATCCCCTTACTGACACACCGCCTCGTGTCTATCTCCCTACGGGGAACAGCGAGAAGGCTGGCACATTGTCCGGTGACTAGCTCTGATACCATTTGTAACGACCCAGATCCACCGCTAGCAAATATTGTCATCTTTGAGCTTTCCTATACATATATATATATATATATATTATACTAATTCAATTTAGGATTATAATGAATATTTAAATATATGAAAATGGGTATTTTAAATTTTTTAAAAATATTTAATGAACGGTACGAAAGAATATCTCTTTGTTCTTGTATTTTTTTTTTTTGAATTGAATTAGTATAAAAAATATATATATATATATATTAGAACAAAGACGCATTCCTTCCAACTGTTCATTCCTAAAATAATAAAAAATAATAAAAAATATTTTTTTTTCTCATCTTATTATATAAATGGTCAACTTAATCTTAATTATTATCCATAAGTGTAATTACTTTCTTTAAAATAATTATTTTTATGGTAGTTGTATAATTATTTTATTGGAGAGTAGCAAACCACGAGTCTTTTTTTAATTACCAACGAAATTATATTTATATTTTTATGAGGACTAAAATTCTATTTGCCTCAGAGCGGGTAGCTTAATTTTTTTTTAATAATAAGATATTAAAGGTTGTTATCGGGTTGGTACGGAGTAGAATAATACAAAACGTTAAAATATCTGAAGCTCAAATCTCCATTTCGTCATATTTGTTGTAAAAAAAAAAAAAAAGATAAAATACAAAATATAGATCAATATGAATATTCAACACTACGTAATGTTAATTCAAAGTTTGAAACGTCTTTATCGGTGTTTAACCGAACGTTTAAGCAATTTTTCATTAGTAACATATTATGTTTTTAAATATATTTTATCGGTTTACTTTTTACTATATGATAAAAATGTGATGTGAAATGTGAAAATGTTTTAATATATTGGTCAATCCATTAAAATAAAATTTAATGTCAAATTACCGTTATTTTATTCGATTTTAATCAATTGAATGTGGAAAAAAAATAATTAAATGATATTTTAAAATTAAAGTGTCGTCAATAATATGATGAAACTTCCATGGTTAAGGATTAGTTGAATGGTGCAGTTTCTTACCCATGGTTAGGGTTAGTTACAATAGTCATCCTTTCAAGGTCTTGTCGTTTCCGTGAATCACTTGAACCCTGATACATTTTCGATGCCATGAAGTTAGACCAGTGGGCTGTTGCGCTTTCTTCAGAGGATGACTGCTTCCAAACCCATAGCTCGATTACTTCCTTTTCCACTCAGTGATTGTTTAGGGACCTCAACGTACGATCTAAGTTGTTACCCTCTCGACTTTGGATCTCAGCACCCCAAAAGTTTATCTGTACAAATGATCTACGCCTGTATTCGAAGTTTCCCTAGGGTTTGCAAGGCAAAATGGTAACATTCCAATGGAGATAACATTTATTGATTATAAACTCATGATCATTTCCTAAATTAGCCGATGTGAAACTTTCATCCAACAGAGATATCGAAAAACTACACTACTTTTCACGTTTATAATAGATAATTTCAAGTAGTTACAGATCATATAACCCATTTAAAAAAAAAAAAAAACTAAATAGGATATTAGATACAATTCTATCTTAGTAACTATTACGAGAACACTATTCAACTAAAAAAAAATTAAAAAATTGCTGCTTTGAATCCGTTAAGAATAATATTTTATTTTCTATTTTGATTGAAAAACTAAACCGACAAAAAACCAGATTTAACTCGAGAACCAATCAGAAGCATACCCACCAAACATAATATAATGTTTTTTGTAATATAGTAACATGCGTAAAAATTTGAACCTCTAATTTTAGATTAGTTTTACAATTTAATAAAATTATTATGGTAATTTAGATATAGTTTTGGTGTAATTCATAAAAACTTTATTGTAAAAGTTATAATATGATTTAGACCAAGGTGAGGCCTAGTTGAATTAAATGAATCAGTTAGCTAAACCTACACCTTTATTTTATTCCAAAGTCTTACACGGCTTTACATATATTGACTTTGCATTGAATCATTCTTCATCATACTATATACTAAACATTTCTATACATAAAAATTTGCTTATAAATATTCAATACCTTTAACCTCATTTTCTCATCCCTCAAGCTCATAACCAAATCCGTCTCTCTCTCTAAAGCGTTTTACGGACACTATATTCTCTCTCTCTACAATCTCAACCAAAATGAAGGTACGTGTCCCGTTGAAGACACTACTGTTATTGATAAGTTGACTGTTTTTATCTCGAGTTTTGACGTTTGTTTTTGCAGCAAAAGATAGTAATTCGAGTGCCGATGAAGAGGGGGGCTAAGTACCGTAGCCAAGCCTTGAAGATTGCAGCATCTGTTTCGGGTAAGTTATGCGTATATATAATATAATCTATTTGGATTTCAATGAGTTTTAAGGGAATCTGATTGAAGAATGATGCAAATTGTAGGGGATATCGAGACGATTAGCTTGGTGGGTGATGACAAGGATAAAATAGAGGTAGTTGGTGATCTTGACCCAATCGAACTCACTGAGATGCTGAGAAAGAGATTCGGTTGTGCTCAGCTGGAGTCGGTGAGTGTGGTCGAAGCCAAAAACGAAGACGAAAACAAGAACAAGGACAAAGACAAGGACGAAAATGAACCTCAGATAACTTGGACGTGCTCGTGGGGGGTGCCTCATCAAACTCCTTATTGCTATTGCTACCATTGCCCCTACCCTTCCTATTCCATATGGTAGAGTGATTCATGAATTCAAACTTGTATGAACCAATAAAAATGTAATGAAAATACGTATTTAATTTGTTCGACATAATATACGTTTCTTTTTTCGCCGTAATTTAAAGTGTAAAAATTTATTTGAATAATTAATTTTTTGACGTAGATTATTTCATGTACTCGAAGTAAATATTAATTTGCATGTAGATGTGTGTAAAGCTATATTGGTACGACGTAGTTTAAAAATATTTATTTTATAGGGGTAAAAAAGTAATATAAAATAAACCGAACGTCATGTATGTAAAAATAATGTTTTTTTTTTATAAATAAAACATGAGTTAAATATTAAAAAAAAAAACAAAATTTTTGGAAAGAATTGAGTTAATGCAACGGCTCATTAAATATTTGTCCTATTCATGCTTTCTGGGTTTGGGCTTCTTCTCAAGGTGGACGTTTCCTCTCCTTTTGGGCTTCATCTCAAAGTTTTTAAAACATGTCGGTTAAGTCGAGATTTTAGGATGCTTCGTTCTCCTCCCCAATCGATGTGGTCACAATCCACCCATTTTTAGGACCCAACGTCTTTACTGATACACCGCCTCGTGTCCACGGATGCTTCGTTTTCCTCCTTAATCGATGTGATCAAAATCCACCCCTTTCGGGGCCAATGTTTTCTGGCACTTTGGAATTCCTCTCAAGGTTTTTAAAACATGTCTACTAGGGAGAGGTTTTAGGATAATTCATCCTCCTCCCCAATCGATGTGGTCACAATCCACCGCTTTCGGGTCCTAGGATCCTCAACTTTCAATTTTATGCTCCATAGGCGTTGAATTTATAAAAATTTGAAATTATTGAAAAATAATTTTCACAAAACTATAATGTCAAAACCTTCCTTATCAAATTTAAATGGCATTTAATTCACTACCATTTCAATTACAATAATTTCAACTACCTTAAAAAAAACATTACCTTAAAAATAATAGATGTTTTCTTTATTTTATATTAAGTTTTTAATTTTTAATTTTTACTCTAAATTAATAGATAGACGATCGATACCTAAATAAATAAATAAATAAACAAATATATATATATATATATATATAAAATCCATTTTTACGCAACAAAGATCTCTTTTATAATTTAAGTTATAGAATTCAAAGTAAAGATTTAAAAAATAAATTTGTTTAAAGATTATAATTGAAATTTATTTAAAAATTTATGGGTATTTTATAATCTAATCTAAATTTTAAATTGAGGGTAAGGAGAAGATATGGGTTCCAAAGGGGAAAGCTTGAATTTTTTTTAAATTTAAATTTTTTATTTATTTTTAAATCTGATAATTTCTCGAGATTGTGGGTATGATATGTGAGAGAGAATTGATAATGTAAAACGGGGAAGTGAGTTGTTACGGTGCGGGGTGGGGCAGCTGCTCAACGAAAGTCTTCTCCGATTGAAACGGAGGAAGCAAAGAGAGTGACATAACAACGCCGCTGCGGATATTTCTTCGTCTCTAAATTTATTTCCATTTCAAAATTCCCAAGAAGATCTGTTTTTCTTTGTCATTTTTGCTTTAATGGGGTTTCTCTGTCAAATAATAGAAACCCATTTTCTCTTCCCACAAAGTAGGAATAAAAATAGCGACAATGGTGGGAGGAGGATAAGGAGGGTGGAACGTGCGTGCCTTCCAATCTTCATTATTCTTCTTTTAATCATCAATCATCAATTAATAACCAACGAATTCAGCTTTTCTCCACCGCCCCTCTTTCGTTTATGAAACTTGAATATCTTACCTATTGACCCACTCTCTTTGTTGTCTTCTTCCAACGTTTTGCAGGAGATTTTGCCTTCTTTGTGTAAGCATTTTATTCAACCTACAACCCATTTCAAGAATGGGGAATCATTGTTCCAACCCATCTCTCCATAGGTCTGTTCTGTTTTCCTTTTAGGGTTTATTTCTTTCCTTTTCTGGGATTGTTGTTATTTTTTTTCTTGAAATGTCTTAAAGATTTCAATGCCATTGATGTTTATATTGAGAAAATGTATGTGGGTCACGATGATTTTGCGATTTCTTCTGAATTTGAATTGATGGGTTGTTTGAGCAGATAGGAATGGACAGTGATTTGAACAAAACAACTTACTGTGGGAACAACTTTGTTGCGCTGTAATTGTCGTGTCTGGTGATGGAAATTTGGCTGCCGTTGTACCCCAACGTTAGTCATGGATGGACTTAGGAGTAACGACAACAAACAAAACATTGATAGGCATTCCCGAGCCGAGGTCTTTGTTTCTGTTACTATGTTTTTTTCCTGTTCATTAGTAATCATCCTTTGGCTTCTTGTTTATACCCTTAGATGTCGTTTTTTTACTAAGCATGTTGTTTGGTGCGGCAGATGGGATCGTTCGGCGAGAGAACCATACTTGAATTTGAAGATGAGAGCCTTGTTAGTCCTGTATCATTAAATCGAAAGAATTTTTCTATTGAGCATAGTTCGTCATTGGGTGGTGGTTCACAGAAACTTTGTTATGGCAACATGAAGAACAGGGTATTTCACAGCCTTAAGGTTGTCGTCTTCTCTGCTAAGATCAACTTTCTCATGCCTTTTGGGCCATTAGCCATATTAGTCAGCAGTTTGACTGGTCACCATGTGAGTTATCTTTCCACATGTTTGTGTCAATTCAAATGATCTTATTCCATTTTGTATCCATGGCTTATGTATGTGCATTTCAGGGTTGGGTCTTCCTTTTAAGCTTGTTGGGGATCATACCTCTTGCTGAACGTTTGGGCTATGCAACTGAGTAATGTTTCTTCAATCTTAGATTTCTTGTTGTAGTTGTGCATTTGTAGAAGTTTTTGCTATCGAACTTCAATGATATGCTTTGGATGAATCAATAGTTTTTTGGACACTCGGGTTTGATTTCATATCCTAAAGTGAGTGTGATACTATTTGGGGATTCTTTTAGTTTTTAGGTGTGAGGTCCTACATTGGTTGGAGAGGGGAACATAACATTTCTTACAAGGGTGTGGAAACCTCTCCCTAACAAACGTGTTTTAAAACCTTGAGGGGAAGCCCAAAGAGGATAATATCTGTTATCGGTGGGCTTGTGCTGTTACAAATGGTGTCAGAGCCAGTCACCGAACGGTGTGCCAATGAGGATTCTGTGCCCCCAAGGAGGGTGGATTGTGAGATCCCACATTGGTTGGAGAGGGGAATGAAGCATTTCTTATAAGGGTGTGGGAATCTCTTCCTAAAAGACGCGTTTTAAAACCTTGAGGGAAAGCCCAAAGAGGACAATATCTGCTAGCAGTGGGCTTGGGTTGTTGCAAATGGTATCAGAGCCAGCCACTGGACGGTGTGCCAGCGTGGACGCTGGGCTCCCAAGAAGGGTGGATTGTGAGATCCCACATTAGTTGGAGAGGGGAACGAAGCATTCCTTATAAGAGTGTGTGGAAACTTCTCCCTAACAGACACGTTTTAAAACCTTGAGGGGAAGTCCAAAGAGGACAATATCGGCTACCGGTGGGCTTGGGCTGTTATATTCGCACTTCTTAAGTGACCCGTTTTCCGTTTAACACTGGATTTGATGCATGAAAACATGACCCCTATGTATAAGTTTTAGGTTTGCTTTGCAACTCATTCTGCCTCAAGGAGCCTTAGTGCTTTAAAAACACTCATTCTGCTCCAGGGTGCATCCCTGCAGCCAACTGTCTAATAGATTTGACTAGTAGCCATAGGTCCAACAACTGGTTTGATTTGTCAAAGTTTCATAACGATCAACTAAGTAACCAGTAATCCCCCAGAATTCCTTACCAAGTAAATTCAGAAAGGTCTGTTCATTTTTGGGTTATTGAGTATTCATTATAGATGTCTTATAGAACGATTTCGCTTTTGATGCAGGCAACTGGCATGCTATACTGGAGCCACAGGTAATAAGATTTGAAGTTGGGTTTTACATCATGTATGGAGTGTTTTGTTTATACTTTTCAAATTTAACACAAATAGCTTCATGTTTAACTTTGCAGTTGGAGGTCTTCTGAATGCTACTTTTGGAAATGCCACAGAATTGATAATATCAATATACGCATTACGAAGAGGAATGATACGCGTCGTTCAACAGTCATTATTAGGTTCAATTTTGTCTAACATGTTATTAGTACTTGGATGTGCCTTCTTTGCTGGTGGAATTGTGGTTTCTAAGAGGGAGCAGGTCTTCAGTAAGGTTTGTTTTTACAAAAATAGGAGTCTTCTTGGATACTGATTGCTTACTATTCTCTGTTTGATTTCTAAAGCATGTAATGGGTATGATGTTTTCTTGTTTTTAGGCATCTGCTACTGTAAACTCTGGATTGCTGTTAATGGCGGTAATGGGACTTCTATTTCCTGCTGTTCTTCGTTCCACACATACAGAGTTGCACTCTGGGAAGTCAGAGTTGGCTCTTTCAAGATTTAGTAGCGGCATTATGTTGGTGGCATATGCTGCCTATCTTGTTTTTCAGTTGAAAAGCGATAAGAACTTATATCTCCCCGTTACTGAGGTTGGTTGCTATGCTTTCGTACTCGATCTCAACAGCACGAACTGTCTATCTTACATTCTATTTTATAGTCTTTTTATGCAAATGCCATACCATGGTTGTTTCAACACTTGAACACTTGGTGACATAGTCTGAGTTGAAAGTCTTCAAATAAGTTGTGAATTTTGCTAGATATTGTAGTTTTCAGGTATCTTATTGTAATGGCCTAAGCCCACCGTTAGCGGATTTTGTCCTCTTTGGGCTTTTTCCCTTTTGGGCTTCCCCTCAAGGTTTTTAAAATACGTCTGCTAGGGAGAGGTTTCCACACCTTTATAAAGAATGCTTCGTTCTCCTTCGCAACTGATGTGGGATCTCACAATCCACCCTCTTTGAGGCCCAGTGTCCTCGCTTGCACTCTTTTCCTTCTCCCATCGATGTGGGACCTTCAATCCATCCCCCTTTGGGGTCCAGCGTCCTTGCTGGCACACTGCCTTGTATCCACCCCCCTTCGGGGCTCAGCCTCCTCGCTGACACATCGTCTGGTGTCTGGCTTTGATCCCATTTATAACAGCCCAAGCCCACCGCTTGTAGACATTATCCTTTTTGGGCTTTCCCTTTCGGGCTTCCCCTCAAGGTTTCTTAAAACGCGTCTGTTAGGGAGAGACTTCCACACTCTTATAAAGAATGCTTCATTCTTCTCTCCAACCAACGTGGGATCTCACACTTCGGATTTAGGAATCTTTTCTATTAATCGACTAATTTTGGGATTCTTTTTCCTACAACCTTCCTTATCCTCTCAGCTCCAACTCTGTTGGAGTTCTTCCATTAACAGCTTGTCATTGAACAGTTATCAATGTCTTTCTTCTGCTGTTTATACAAGACGTTTTCGTGTCTTCGCTTGTTGACTTACTAGATGTCTGTTGTGGAAAAGAATTGATGCTGAGAAACTTAAATAGAAAAAGTATTTTTTTGGTGGTTTGATATGAATAATTGGCATACCATAGGAGGATACTGAAGAGAGTTTGGATGATGAAGACGCCCCCGAGATTTCTATGTGGGAATCCATTATTTGGCTGTTTATCTTGACCATTTGGATCTCCGTCCTCTCAGAATACTTGGTTAATGCAATAGAGGTATTCTTGACTTGTTAATACATACCATTACGAATCTTATTTCTTCTTTTGCTCCTCTGTGAAGATAATTCTCACATTAATGCAACAACCCGTAGATTTATATATTATATTTTATAACAATTTCAGGGGGCGTCGGTTGCCATGAACATACCGGTGGCGTTCATTAGCGTTATCCTACTACCCATCGTTGGGAATGCGGCAGAGCATGCAGGTGCCATCATGTTTGCCATGAAAGACAAGCTTGTAAGCGCTTGCCCTGTTGTGTGCATTGACAAAGTGATCTGTGAGGTTCTTTTCTCTAATCATGTTCTTGTGTAGGACATTTCTTTGGGAGTCGCAATAGGATCATCCACACAGATATCGATGTTCGGGGTGAGTGTCAGACAACCTATTGATTCTTGTTTCCTGGATGAATTACTTTGGATCGTGTAGATGTCGGAAATATTTTGTTATGTGTTTATTATTTCGTATTTCTCAGTTAAAAGGCATAAAATTCATTTTCTTCTTAAGTCGTTTACTCCATCCTTTACACCAAGAGCCCTTCTTTGTGTTGAATCTTTTCTTTAGTACATTTATCCAAGTTGTCTGTCATCAAACAATTAGAACGTTACCCTTTTTCTCCCGAAACGCAGTTTTGATTTTTCGAGTTTTGCTCCAAGAGAACTGATATCGATTAGCCCGAGCGGCACATAGGCCATGAGGTTATGAGTTCAAGTCTCACTGATCACGTTGTTAACCCTCCATTCTACCTGAAACTTGTCCTCTGTGTTGAACCGTATATATTTGAAGTGCTCAGTCTGCCATAACTGGCAAAACTAGCAGACATGAAAAACCATCATAGAATTGGTCTTTACTCTTTCAAACAAACCTATGACAGTTGATTTCCTGTCATTCTTTGTTCATCCCTTTTCTTCCGTAAACTATTTGTAACAGCCCAAGTTTACCGCCAGCAGATATTGTTCTCTTTGGGCTTTTCCTTTCGTGCTTCCTCTCAAGGTTTTTAAAACGTGTCTGCTAGGGAGAGGTTTTCACACCTTTATAAAAAATGTTTCGTTCCCCTCTTCAATAGATGTGGGATCTCACAATCCACCCCCCTTCGGGGCTTAGTATCCTCGTTGGCACACCGCTTGGTGTTCAACCCTCTTCGGAGCTCAGCATCCTCACTAGCACACTATCCGGTGTCTGGCTCTGATACCATTTGTAACAACTCAAGCCCACCGCTAGCAGATAATGTCTTCTTTGGGCTTTCCCTCAAGGTTTTTAAAACGTGTCTGCTAGGGAGAAGTTTCCACACCCTTATAAAAAATGTTTCGTTCTTCTCTCCAACCGACGTGGGATCTCACATTGCTGCTCATTAACTTTTACTTGACTGCAGATTCCTTTCTGTGTGGTCATTGGTTGGATCATGGGATGCCCTATGGACTTGAATTTTCAACTTTTCGAGACCGCCACGCTTTTCATCACGGTCATTGTTGTGGCCTTCATGTTGCAGGTTTTCTACTTAGCCTTCTCTTATATTTTGTTTTCAACGCTTATATTGTTAGGATTGCGGTATAGCTTGTGTAACAGCCTAAGTCCACCGCTAGCAAATATTGTCCGCTTTGACCCGTTACGTATCACCGTCAGCCTCACGGTTTAAAAACTCATCTGTTAGGAGAGGTTTACACACTCCTATAAGGAATGCTTCATTCCCCTCTCCAACCGATATGAGATCTCACATTTTGGAATTTGGAGATAGTTAAGATCTCAGAATAGTTTCCCGATTGTCAACAGCCCCCTTCCCCTTCTAGTTTTGCACACGGGTCCGTGAGGACGTCCACGTTCATATGAATCATGATTTGAATCGTTCACTTAAAAGTAACTTCAACATTGAACCTGCAGGATGGAACTTCCAATTACCTCAAAGGACTGATGCTTATTCTCTGCTACCTGATAGTAGCTGCGAGTTTCTTTGTACATGTTGATCCAGCGTCAGTTGGTAAGCCTTCACTCCCTTTGCTGCAGTTGGAAACTGGAAACAAAATGGTATGGTAGCCATTCAAGGCCTCGAGTCTAACATAAAAATCGAAACTTTTATGCAGAAGACAAGACCCGAAAACATCGTCTATGAAAGGGGCAAGCGATGACTCGAAGTAGTACTGATTCTGCCTGTAGAGGGGCCTCGTACCCTCCTAAAGACGGGATCGACCAAAGCTTGAGAGGTTCACTCCATTTCTGTATAGTTCTGGGCTCATGCTACCTTGTTTAGACAACCATTGGCAATAGGTTGGTGCTGATTTTGTTTATCATTGCAAGCTGTGGAAAATACTCTGGATCTTACCAACTAGGAGTGCTAGAAATGAAGTGTAAGAAAAAGGAAAATCATTATCATATTTGTTTATTTTTTCTTACGCCAATGTGTTCGTTATCACCTTTTGCTTTCTTTTATGATCCATGGGTTCGGTTCGGCCACTTGAAACTAGTGGAACACATGCTAAGACGAGAGCTAGAATGTGACTAAGATATTCGTTATTGACTTTGAATTTCTTGTATGTGCATCTTTCTATGTTTAAACGTAGATTCTTTGTCTGATCTGTCATCGTGAATTGAGCTTACTTTGATGAAGGGTTTAAACATTGGTACGATGCTTGCTCAACATGGTTTAACGATTAAGTTAGTAGAGTCGAGCTAGGTTGAGGTTGATATTGCTCCTCCCCGAGGCTATGTTTTTGAGAAATCTTCGAGGCCTCTCTAGCCACCCTACAAAGGAGCTCCTCGGTGTCTCGAAAAGGTGAAGGAGAATGAGGTTACCTCGATTTGCTCATTCTTGCTCTCTTCTGTTGTGGGTCGAGTTTTAGATGATTGCTAACCATCAAATGATACAACCGATGCTAAAAGTCGTAGGTATGAACATAAAATTATAAATATTTTGAGAAATAAATTATATTCGACTTTTTATTTTAAATGTTAATGAATAAAATTAATGGCAATCTATCTTATTAAATTAATTAATTGATTAGAAAAATAAATTAAATTGAAACCTTTTCCGTGTGGCTGAGCTGGCATGACGATTGGACGATAATTCTTCCTGTTTAAAAGGACTGAAAAAAAGAAAAAAAAAAGCGGATTTTAATTAATAAAAGAGTTTGAATTCTGAACCCTAACGACGACGAAGATGAGATTCTGCTCCAGCGAGCATTGATGAAGAAACTCAGCCTCCCAAGAGGATTTTAAGCTGTTTTTTTCCTCGATGTTGTCTCTAAATTGAACGAAGATCCACTTCCAGTTGATTTTTCTTTTGGTTCCACTTCTCTGAAGTTTCAGCAACTTCTCTCTGGTGGTTGTGAGTATTTTGGAGTAGCTTTGGGGTTTTGGTTTTTCTCTACTCGGAGCTTAGATACCAACGTTGAAATGGTGAGTTGTTTTCGCTTCATTTTGACCTCCTAGTATTGTTTGAGTTCAAGGAATCTTCGTTCTGATTCATGCCCTCAGGGCTGTTGGATAACGTGTTTGTGTATTGTATTTTAGTTTGAACTTTCTTTCCGAAATGGGATTGTTCGTCTTATTTGATTTATTTGTTTATTTGTTCAGTCGGGTCGGGCTGATATGGGAAGGGATCGGTATCGGAAGGATTATACGTCGAGATATGATGAGAAGTCGCAGTCTGGGCATAGCAATAGCAGTAATCCTCCGTCGAGACATCTCTGGGTCGGAAATTTGTCTCATGCTATAGTGGAGCGCGATCTAAGTCGCTACTTTTCACAGTTTGGTGAGCTCGATAGAATTGCTTTCCAGCCCAATCGGAGCTATGCTTTCATCAATTTCAGAAGGGATGAAGATGCAATGGAAGCCATGAGAGAGCTTCAAGGTTTTGCTATTGGAGGGAATCCCATTAAAATTGAGTTTGCCAAGGCGGTTAGTCTTGCCCGAACTTCTATCTGTTACTTTCTTCAAATTCTTTCTATTTCTACTTATTGTACGTCTTTGATAGAATATGAAACTATTGCTTTGAAAACTTCAGTAAGAGATATGATGACAGCATTCAAACCACTTGATTCTCTTACCAATCCAAATGCTCTCATAACTCCGTTCAATACAATGCTGACCTCCACTGAATTTCCTGGCTCTAAGCCAACCCGAAACTCACTGAACTACATGACTTTGATCACTTCTCCAGAGTTCTCAGAATCACAATAGCAAAATTCTAATGTTTCACTTAGTCTCAATCAGGTCTCCACAAGGCAACCGGTCATATGTAATGACTTGCACTCAGTTTTCCTTGACAATTTCTCTGAGTCGATTACGTACAAGATCAATGGATCTCAATTAACCCATAAGGACGATGATAAACTACAAAGCAAGTGATGTTACATTCTTCAATAAAAAAGACGAACACTCAACAAAAACAACATTTTCATCACAAACACGCTTAATTTAACCCCCCCAGGCAACAAAAAAAGATGGCTAGGCCAAGGAATAGCTTGCTTTAAGTATGATTAGAAAAGGTAGAAACCTATCATTTGTGCATTCAATAGCATGGAATGTGACAGCCTACAAACGTTCAAGAAACAAGGGGCAGTATGATTTATATTTGCTACAAAAAATTGAGATACATTTGTAGTTGAACAATCCTTTGTGTCCTGGATCTTGCACATTCTTTTAGTCATCATTCTTCTTGTTGTTGAGGTCCAATCAACCTTCTTATTGCAGCCCAAGAGTTTAGACATTCTTCACACGTTGAATAATAACTATCAATGACTTCTCAATCTAGATTAATAAAGCATTTTAATTTACCTGCCATTCCCTAACATTAAAAGGCATCGATACATGGAAAAATCTCAAGAAATCTAATGATATTGTAATTTAAGCAAGGTTATGCAGTTTCAGAAACAACCTTTCAACTGCTTACAGTGTGAATAGTTCTTAATTGTTATAAATTAATGTCCAAGAAAAAAGATCTACTTTTCATGTTCTTTCGCATCAAATCAGCATAAGCATCTCCTTGATCAACTGTTGAGACAAAACCTAATAGGATTGCAAAGGTTGTTGTGGGTTGTCTCATAGTGCATTATTGAAGTATGTTCCTTCGCTTCTTTGCTTGTTCATGCCTATCAAATGGTAGAAACGTGTGCCATATGGAAGATTGGAGTTTGTTCCTGAAGGAAAGATTTCTCTGAAAGAGCTTCAGATATTCCTAGCTTGTAGTACTAAAGTTCTTCATGGTATACCAACCATTAGGCAGGCACTTGATATCAAAATTCCCAATCTAAACTTTGAAGTATCAGGTTTGAACCCCAATATTATGGAAACCTCAATGTTTCTTACCTATGAATGACCGAATTTATTGGTATCACTCAGAGAGGTCATAGTCCACAGATAAAAGGAAACTATCATGACCAGTTTACAAGTATCACATAATCTCCAAATTTCCTGCACTACACTTACTTCATCTAATGAAAATGGATATACTGGGAGAATCTACTGAACAAAATTATCAGTAGTATAGAACTTCTTTATGTTTATATAACCTTTACCTTTTAAGGGGTCATTTTCAGCCTTCATCATCCCCATCATCATATAAGAGGATATTTTGAAAACACAAGAAATTGACTTCTAAGCCAAGCAATATGTATAAAATTGCTCTGAGCATGACCTCATATCAAGAGCTCGTCATAAAACTACTTGAATTCAACATCATATAAGCAGTGAAGAGATTACCTTTGCGTTTTTTTCTTTTCCATTGTCCTTTTCCTCTTAATCCAGTAAGTCAATATATTATCCATATTGTTTTTCTTCTAATGCATCTTTAGGTTTTAGTGTAGCAAATAACATGTAAACGCGTTTAAGCATGGGAAGAATTGTGATATTACAATGGAAATTTGAAATGTTGTGGAAGCTTATTTGTTCTGATGGTGGATACCGTCCATAATTTACAGCTTCTTGCCATCAAATCAGAGTCTTAGACAGTTGACTAAATCAAATTTCTGAAATTTGACATGACCATTCAATGTAACTTAAGGCCTCAAAGCTTATAAGACATAGTTCAATAGACTTTTTTGTGCAGTGCTATTTGTATGCAGTAATCGATATCTAATAGTAAATGGATATTTCCACATTAAAAGAATACTCAATATCTAACAAGAAATAGACAGACCGTTCAATTTTGACCATATTTCTCTTTTCATGTTGCTACTCTTTAAATATGTTGGGAATTCTGAGAATTCTCAGAAACATGTTGAGAGCCCTAGATACATTATTCAAATTGTTTTGGGAATGGAGATCCATTTAATTATTCATCTAATCTTGTTAAACATCATGGAGGATTCTCTTCTCGTCATCAGGTAGCAGCCCAAACCCACCATTAGCAGATATTATCTTCTTTGGGCTTTCTCTTCTGGGCTTCCCCTCAAGGTTTTAAAACGCGTTTGCTAGGGAGAGGTTTCCACACTCTTATAAAGAATGCTTCGTTTCCCTCTCCGCCCTTCGGGGCCTAGCGTCCTCGCTGACACTCATTCTCTCCAATCGATGTGGGATCTCACAATCCACCCTCCTTCGGGGCCCAGCATCCGTGCTGACACACCACCTAGTGGTCCACCCCCTTCAGGGCTTAGCGTCCTTGCTAGCACATCGCTCGGTGCCACCTCCCTTTAGGGCTCAGCATCCTCGCTGGCACACCGCTCGGTGTTCACCCCCCTTCGGGGCTCAGCGTCCTCACTAGCGCACCGACCGGTGTCTGACTCTGATACTATTTGTAACAACTCAAGCCCACTGCTAGCAGATATTGTCCTCTTTGGGTTTTCCTTTTCGAGCTTCTCCTCAAGGTTTTAAAATTTGTCCGCTAGGGAGAGGTTTCCACACCCTTATAAAGAATGTTTCGTTGCCCTCTCCAACCGATGTAGGATCTCACAATCCACCCCCCTTCAGGGCTCAGCGTCCTTGCTGGCACTCGTTCTGCTCTCCAATCGATGTGGGATCTCATATTTCAATAGAGAAATGCATTTATATGTGCTTAAACCTTCCAGTGAAGCCTAAGTTTGTATATTGTGCTCAAAGCAATTCCAGGGACAGACTTACATATTATATAACCGTTGAAATGAACTGGTTGTGTACCTAATATGTATGAGTTGAGAGGAGTATTGTTTGACACCATACCTTTGCTGTATTAGATTATTCACACATTTTTATTTATGAGAATGAACGAAAGAATACAATGGATATGTAACTTCCCTTCATCAGAAGCAACTTCTAAGTTCAAATTCAGAACTTCCGAATATTTTACTGAGATCTCTGGTTTAAAAAAAATGGTAAACTCTTATTCTTTTTTTAAAAAAATTGTTGAAAGGGAGGCAGAACAAACTTTCTATTTATATAGCTTCAAAGTCCTAAACAATGCATTTTTACTGCCCTAGTAGTTTGTAGCATTTAGGTGCAATCACTTCATGGAGGCTGGTTTCATAGTGCTGAGCAAAGCATGGCCTTCAATGAAATATGGAGTGAAGCGAAGGGAGGATATGTAGAATGTCCTTATTTTATCCCAACTTCGAAAACACAGAAGTCTAATTGCCTAATTAATCAAAAAACTAAAAAGAATGGTGAATGGTCAAGGTGTCATACCAGATATACCAGACCACACACCAAACCAACAGTCCTATGGTTGCAGGAGGCTTGCATTTTGTAAAGGAACGGTCCTTTTGTGCCTGATTTGTGGAAATCTATCACATATAATGTTGGTTCTGTAACAACTGGTATTGGTGTTCTTGATGAAGTGAGATTCACATGAATATTTGGTTACACATATCTGTACATTTTCTCGCATATGTTTTCGGAGATGCTTTGACTTCATTGATGAGAGTGAAAATGTGATCATCGAACACCTTGAATGTAATTCCAATGGTTGAGCACAGAGCTCACTGGTCAAGAGACCTCGGTTCCAAAAATCCACTTGGGTCATATATTGATGGTACTAAATTATTAGATTGGATAACTATATAACTTAGATCGGAGGTAGTTTGTGTGGCTCCATGTCCCTATGGCCTTTATGGTGTTTTTGTTAACCTTCGTGATGGTGTCCAGTAGATAGCCTCAAACTGTATCAGACCCCTCCCTTCTTATTAGATTAGATTGGAGGCCTTCTGTGTGGGTCCCCCTTCAATATAGGGGCTCCTCTCATGGCCTTTAGGTTTTGGGGCTGCCTTAATATTGCGTTCTGTGTCTCAAAAAAAAAAAAAAAAAAAAAAAAAAAAAAAAAAAAAAAAAAAANGAAATTATGAAACAAGATTTATGTTTATAAACCTTTGTGAATATGAGATGAAAAAGGTTAGGTTAGGTTTTGTGTGGTGATGGCTGCCTTTTGGAAAATTTTATGAGGATTTTTGTTTATCTATGAATGGTTTACTGACTATTTTGTAAAAGGAAACTGTCTTCTCCCTTGTAGCTAGATGGTATAACTATTCTTTTGTAGTACTTGCCAATTGGGGAACCTCTGTAATTTCTGTTGGTTTGGCTTGATTTAAGTTGGGACTTCTTCTCCTCTCTGTTTTTGTGTTTCTCCTTTTCTCATTCCAGCATAATTACTGAAATTCCCCATATAAGCTGGAATATTCCACTCTGTTGCAAAACATGAGTTCTAAAACTCTCCATTTGATTCAAGGAAAAAAAAGGGAACAATTGGAAAGCACCCTTTTAGAGGATGAGCCTCACTTAGAATCTGGAAAAGAGAATGACCCTTTACCTCCAAGTCATCCTGGAAACTTCATAAAAAGAAAATTCGCTTTCTCTTGATCTGCTTCAGACTGTAGTCATGACATCGTTAATACAAACTATTAGAGTCTGCTCCGGACATCACAGGTTAAGATGGCATAACATTTCTCAGCCAGTATTTATGATTTTATCCTTTCCATTTGTCTAAAAAGAAAAAATACCTCACTTATCCACAGCATAGTAGACAACCAAAGCAATAATCAAGTGTCTGAGTGTGTAATGGCTAAGGTGTATAGAGTTCTTCTTCTTCTTCTTCTTCTTCTTATTATTATTTCCTATTACTCTTCTTCAAAAAATCCATCCTCTTGTCATCCTTAGCTCTTTCCTTTCTCTTATAGATTTCGAAAATTTAAAATTCAGAGCATTTTATCCAGTCATAGGCTGTTGTGCCATTAATAATAATTTTGCTCTCAGGATAAGCCATCTGCATCATCCCGCGATGAAGACTATTCTCAACACCGAGAGGAAAAATCTTATGGAACGAAGGGTTCCTTCTCTCAGGGACGACATGCTAGTCCTGACTATTCTCAACACCGACATGCTAGTCCTGAAAAGTCCAAAATAAGCGATAAAAATACAGAGCCCAGTGAAGTGTTATGGATAGGATTTCCGGCTTTAATAAAAGTGGATGAAACGATATTAAGGAAGGCCTTTTCTCCGTTTGGGGAAATTGAGAAGATTACAACATTCCCTGGTCGGACATATGCTTTTGTTCGTTTTCGGGTTGTGTCATCAGCTTGGAGGGCTAAAGAGACTCTACAGGGGAAGCTATTTGGAAATCCCCGAGTACACATTTGTTTTGCAAGAAGTGATTCTGGTTCATCAAACGGTGGAAGGAGCTCATCGAATGCACCTCTTTCTCCAAGATCTCCTCACCTTTTCTCAAATTTTGATTCTGGAGAATTTGATTCCCGTGGTCTTAATAGGAAAAGTAATTTATGGACTAGTGAGAACAGTGCGTTTGAAATGAAGAGGTCTGGAGAATTCTCATCAAAATTAGGTCCATCCCAAGATAGATATGAACATGGTAGTCCAACAAAAGAGAGAGGTCCTCATTTAAATAACTTTCCTCAAAGATTTTCTCAACCTCCATTTTATGAAGATCCATGGGACTTACCAGAGGATACGAACTTGTATCAAGGGTCCAAGAAATTGAAGATTGGATCCTTTCCCCAGGATAAAGAGCTCCCTGAGTACCCATTATCTGATTTGGAACAAGATAAACGTATCATTCGAAAGTCATACACTGATTTTTCCTCCTCAGAAACATTTGATCATACGATGAAGTCTGGGCCACCTCTGGGGTATAAACAGACTCCTGATCGGCCTATAACAATGTCAGTCCCTTATGATCGGCCTATAACAATGTCAGTCCCGTATGATCGGCCTATAACAAAGTCAGTCCCTTATGAAGAAAAGAGTGAACACTGGAGGGAACCATATGATAATTTTCAGGTTCCTGAGTCTCTGCCACCCAATGCTGTTGCAAGGAAAAGGTTCTCTCCTGATTCAGAACGGTCATCTATAAAAGAGTGGAAATGGGAGGGCACTATTGCAAAGGGAGGAACACCTGTTTGTCGTGCTCGCTGCTTTCCTGTGGGAGAGGTTCTGGATATGCTATTGTAAGTATTTGATATTTCTTCTAATTTTTTCCCATTAAAACATGTCTACTCAAGTGCTGAAAAATTTATAATGCTAATTTTATTTGCTCTCATTTAGCCTCTTCCAGTAACTTGATGCGCCTCTTCCCTTGATTTTATCCCAACTGTTATAATCCCATCTTGTTTTCCATGGAAGGTATTTTTGCGAGTGACATGGAAATGAAAGATTCCAATTTCTTTCTGTTGTTTATGATATTATTGTTAGAGACAGTTTTTAGAGTGTTTCTTTTCACTTAAAATAAGAATATTATTTGAGTTGGGAGATGAAGCATGTAGAAAACTGTAAATTTATGTTATTCTGCCCTCTATGCCTAGTGAAGGTTTCGTTAAATGATTTAGATAATATATATTCTTTCACGGTAACATATTTAAGCAATCCTTCACCAATACATATTGGATTTTGCTGCTATTAGGTTCATGTTCTCTCTTTTTAAGTGTAATGGAATTCAGTACTGCCCATCATAAATTGTGTGCAAATGATTGAAAGGGAAAATTTTCTCTCGCCTTCTAAAAATGTTATACTAGGACTCATATAGATCACTTGTGAAACTGAACTCGTATTCTGCAGGCCAGAGTTCTTAGATTGTACTGCAAAAACTGGTCTAGACATGCTCTCAAAGCATTACTATGAAGCAGCCAGTGCTTGGGTTGTTTTCTTTGTACCTGAAAGCGATGCTGACATCGTATTCTACAATGAATTCATGAACTATCTTGGTGAAAAGCAACGAGCAGCAGTTGCCAAGTTGGATGACAGAACCACCATGTTTCTTGTTCCGCCATCCGAGTTTTCAGAAAAAGTGCTCAAAGTACCAGGTAAATTGAGCATTTCAGGAGTTGTTCTGAGGTTAGAGCGTGCTGGTACGAGTGCAAGGCCTCCTCCATATCAAAACGAAACGAAAGACACAAGCTTGTTACCTTTACATAGTGAAACGTTATATACCAACTTACAGACGTCTCCAGCTGTTTTTGCCCCAGTATCATCTTTATCCTATCTCAGTAAAGCAGGAATCAATCATACATCATTGCCTAGGAATGTCGCTACTTCAGCGTCGCCCGTGTTATTTCATGGCTCAGGGCAGTCTGTTGGAAGTTTGTCTGATCCATATATTGAGAACAGGCATGAGTATCCAATTCAACAGCAGCAAAATGCCAATGGACCAAACCCGGTTCACCATCTACAAAACTCGATGTTCGATACTCGAAATATCCCATCACAAGCTTCGAACAATTCAATGGATCCTGTTATTCAGGAACGTCATTTAATCATTCCAAGGGAAATTCAGGAAACAGGCTCCAGTAATTATACCGTTGGAATTTCTTCTGTTACATCTGGAAATGCTTTATTATCTACTCAACATGAAATAAACCCGGCAGCCTCTTTGGCTACAACTCTTTCCTCCCTACCGCCAGACCAACTGGCACAATTAGCAACATCTCTGCTTGGGCATCAAAGGCAGCCGGGGAGTATGCCAAATGCAACCATGGCTGAAGAATTGAGGCATCGGAACGAATCGGTTGTGCCATTGGCAAGGTCCCAAAATGGCTCTTTCCAGACTAATCTGATGAACTCTGAGCCTCAGACATCTCAAATTGTTCAAGTTCAACAGATGCAGCAGCATGTACAACAACACCAGATGTCAAACATGCCTGCAGGGAAACTTATGGCACAAAGGGAGCTTCAGATGGAGGCTTTAGGCAATGATCAACAGGTTCAAAACTCCGATGTTCGTGGCGAAGCAGAAGCAGACGCAGATCCGCAGAAACGCCTGCAAGCTACACTTAAGCTGGCAGCTGCTCTTCTCCAGCAAATTCAACAAGGAAAGGGAAGTTGATAGGTCCCGCTTGATCATGCGAAACTTACAACCATGGGTCCGTCTTCCTACAGTTGATGTGAAGAAATCAACAGATTCTAAGGGGGAATTGACGAATGCCAAAGCATGCATCATCAGCCACTTGCCAGCAGTAATATTTGCTATCCCAAGTAACAAGCCTTTTTTTTTCTTCACTAAATTTGTTCATAAGATGTTGATTATCTAGTTAGTAACCCTCAGCTGCTGCTCTAATGCTATTAGAAACAAGAGACATTTATGGTTGGTGTTGCTATTTTGTTTAATCCCAGTCTTGAAAATTTGTTGGTCTTTGTCTTGTTCCTTAGTTACTATCACCTGGGGAGGAGAGCTTCACTGCGTTGGTCATTTATTTTCAAGCCTTCTGTCAGATTCCAATCATTCATTTTCTTCTACTGACCGATTGTATGTATGATGTTCTGTCGATGCAAAAAAAAAACATCATAATGTTAGTTTAAATTTAGTTTTTGTATGTAGGATTAAGTTATAAATTTAGTTTAAATTTTGAGTCGTGTTTAAATTTATATGTAATAGATTGGTAAAAGTTTAATAATACGATGTTAAAAAGTGAAAAAACAATAATAATAATAATTTAACCATGGTAGAAACACTTTAGTTGGTCAACTGGTTAAAAGATAGGCTTCGGTATAGAGAGAACAATGATCCATGAGAAAGCTGAGGAAAATCAACAAATAAGCATCAGAGTTTCAATGGCAATGAACTCTCAACTGAGAAAATCAAGAATCTGCTTTTATTGATCTTTATGTAAAGAATTGAACAGTAATCATGTAAAAAAATACAAGAACAATGATCCTTTAAATAGTAATACAACAATATAACCTTTCGAAATAGATTGAATAAATACAATAAAAAATTTCTAAATAGTAAATAGAGCTCTATATTACACCTAAGCTATGTATATGTATATGCATGAATTGAAGAAGCAGACCAGTTGAAACTATCAGAGATGAATGAATTGAAGAAGCAGACCAGTTGAAACTATCGGAGATGAATGAATTGAAGAAGCAGACCAGTTGAAACTATCAGAGATGAATGAATTGAAGAAGGCAGACCAGTTGAAACTATCAGAGATATAAATAAGTGGCAGTGTCAGTGGCATTTGCCGAGTCCCTGCAGAGAATTGATCGAGCTTCAACAACTGAACGAGGAGGATCAATATCTTTCTCTTGCACTGCGTTTCCTAGTAATCGCTGCATTTGGGAAGCAAATGTATCATCCAGAATCTGCACAAAATATAGAATCCTTGTGAGCTCATAATGATGAATTATTTACATGCAGCAGCAGCACAAAGGACATGGGAGGAGCATATTCTGTGGCTATAAAGAGTAGAGTGGGTGGCAGCATTGAAATTTACATACCCCAAGAGCGTAATATGATCCGTTGTACCATACTCTGTTTTCTTTCCTGCCTTCGAGAAATTTCAAGACAATCTGTTTCAAAATAGTGTGGTTGCATTAACTTAGAATATCCTAAATGGGATGTGAACTGTTAGGAAATGTCAATGTGAAGCTGTTTGAATCCTTACAAAAACACTTTTTTTTTCCACTTTTTTTAAGCACTTAAAATGTAATTCTATACGTCTGTTAACTCAAGTTTACCTGTCCCATCCTGTCCCAGAGCCCCCGACACATTGCGACAAATATAGGACCTGTGAAGACCTCGTGCAGGTTCCATATAGAGTCAGTGAGTTGTGAACTTAGCATTTGCATTCTTTCACGAACTTCATGCTCCCCTTCTTCTTCCCTCGTTTCCTCCAAAATCCTTTTCAGCCGTGTATTACGGTTACCTTGCATCTGATGATGAATTCAAAATTATATTGTGTGTGGAATTGAGATGATGAGGCTATGTTATTGGAGATTTTTATTCACTAGATTCATCCTTGGATCTAAGACCAAGATGGTTCGGAAGAAAAACTTATGACTGAAAAAATCAAAATAAATTTTATGTCATGAAAAAAGTATTAAGTGATAAGAGCTTACATTGCATATGAGCTTCCCTACAGTTGCCTGTAAGTAGTTTTTGTACTTCGTCCTCAAAAGAACCGTGATTCCGTTCATTTGCTCTCCAAACAGTGACTTCTTGTCACCCACAACAGGCATATAGGATGCCCAGGACTTCAAGATACCTTCAACTCTAATATGTAGGACATCTAGAATTCTCTTGATGGTATTGAGGAACATTCCCAACTGTTCACAAGAAACGGTAACAAAACGTGAAAATCACATGGAAATATATATTTTTTCAAAAAAGTTAAAACTACAAGTATGATGCATCATACATATGAGACTAGAAGTAGATATCAAGGCTTGGACGAGCATCAATATATCCACAGATAAAGGTGGTACACTACAAGGAAAAAAGGACGCTTACTTGATTAGGAACGGAGTATATTGCCATTGATTGTCTTCTTGTTAGCTTCTGGACATGCATGTTCAGCCTCTTTGGGATGGTATCTTTCAGAGGAGTCAAGATATCGTTGTATTGTTTTTCAAGTGCTTTTAATATTGCTCTCTCTACATCTGCAACAGCCTATATAGAACCAGCAACGCAGTCAATGTGAGCATGTACAGCAACAGTACAGGGAATTGAGAATGTTATAAGTTCGCGCGGGCATTGACGACTATAACAAGTCATTATGTTAAAAAGAATGTAGTTTGAGCATGATACGCAATTACAATTAAATGAAATGGTAGAATGATGGTGGCTTCTAATGTGATAACAATAATCAATCTTACATTTTCTAGAATCAGTGAATACTGAGGCCACCGATTGATCACTACTTCATACTGAACGAGGGAGTCTCTTATTTTCTCATACATCTCCTCGGCAAAGGGTGAGCTGGAATGATTTGTTGACACACCAGACCATGGAACCTGTGTCAATTGTTCAAATCAAGAAAGTTTTCTTAGAGGCTGAACTGTAACTTTGTAGGAAGGATGAATGAGCTACTAAAACACGGAGAATTTCTCTATGCAGACTTGCAATTTTGCTTCCTAGAAAGATACCGAGAGAGAGAGAGTGCGTACCTTTTCTGCTTTACATAGATCCAGCAAAGTTAGTTGCATATCCTGTACCCACACCATTATATAGTTGTGGAATAGATTTCTGGAGTCTACACCACCCTGCACAGGACTGAAGGATTCCGTGATGTCAGGAAAAAATGAAGTATCCAACACAATCATCTCGTTTTTTCAGCTGTAAAATGATCTTTAACACAAACCTGATGTTCCATGATTCAAGGCTTCTTTCAAAATCAGCAGTAGCTACTAAAAGCTCATTTATGTAAGGCAATGGACCAGATGGAGGCCATGCTGAGAGGAATCCTCTAAGCCTGTTGCACAACTCAGTACTGTAAACAGCGGCGGTGATGTTTGACAGGTCTATGGAACTGCGACAAAATGGTAACATCAGCCACGGTATATTCAAGGCACAACCCATATTATAATAACAAGCATTCTTGTAAAGTTTGCTAAACTTCGTAAGATCTAACAATTTCATTAACGCATATGTAACATACCTGGGTAGTATATGCTGATTATGAATTTTGATATCAGCCTGTATTTCATCACCTATATGTTTACATAGCTGTTTAATCTTCAAATATGCGGTGGATATGGTAATTGGATCAATGAGAACACCTTCTGAGTTTCCCGAGACAAACTCATCAGTCTCAACCATGTACTTTCGACACCGCTTTTTTGCCCCTCTCTGCAATCATAATAGGAGTGCAATGTTTCGCTTATTCATGTAATCAGAAGAATCAAAGCAGGGAATTTTGCATTGCTTCCACAATCGCATGAAGTTATTATATAGTTCTATGTGAGTACGAAAACGGATGGTGGCTCACCTGAAAATAGTTCCTTAGCATATTCTGGGCATCTCGAGAAAGTATATCATGGAGCTGAGTGTAGATTTTCACAGCTGGAGTTAGAGCAGGTGCTGCAGAGTCTTTTATTGGACCGAGTAAATCTGTCAATCCCGTCGGGGAGTTTTCATCTAATGACTTGTAGTTCTCAAAAACATTTGCCAACAGACTCTCAATTTGAGTTTCACAATCCAGTAGTATACTTCTCTGCCAAAGAGAATGAACTAATTAGAACCAAAGATACATCATTGTACCCGCGGACAGTTTTTAATGGTCATTCCCCAAAAGAATAAGGAATTATTGGAACCTCTCTCTAAAGAATATGCCATATTGGAGGAAAGAAAATGCGGCTGCGTTTGTATAGTATGAGATCGTAAAGCCAATCTATGCTGAATAGGTGAGAATCTATTTCACTCAAGCCACATTTTTACCAGTTTCATGTTACACACTTCTACAAATTACAAACACAGATTCAAATTTTCGATCACAAGCTACACAAATCCGTACAAGTTCACACCATACAAACCCAGACTTATTTTCCTATGAGCCAAATGTGCAATCAGAACTAAGCTTTTGATAAATAACAACCCTCATTTTCAAGAGATCCTTGCCATCGTGATTACTCTTATTTGGTTAGGGTCAACTAGATAAACATACCTCTTGCCGAGTCAAACTTTTCTCGCTTTTGGCCTTCATTATGGGTTCAAGTAATTCATTTACGAGCTCTAAGCAATCTTTAGTTGGAGTAGCCACATTCATGACATGAGAAAGATATCTGTGTATTGGGAAGAACTAAAGAAAGTCAAAATAAAGCAAAATTGATAGATCTGCAAGAATATGAATGATTGATCTTCTTAAATTGCTACTCTACATATCCATAATGACATACGTTTAATACCTGATCCTTGTGTATGAGTTAGAAACTCCGTAGTAGTCTGCAAATTCAGTCAACAGCCACTTCCAAAGTCCATCTATCCTAAGATTTGTGGAACAGAAGTGCTGTGCACGCATCGCAGCCTCTAGCACTAAATCATAGGCAAGAGTTTCAACTAAAGGTCCACTCTGTATCATTTGAAAACAAAAGGAACAGTCAAACCCATAATCCATCCATCTTTTTGAACCAAAAGAAAATCCCATTATGTAAGGCATTAATTTGCTTCCAAATAAAAGCTTAAAACTTTAGTACTTGTGAGGGGAAAAAATTACCTTCATATGATTAGTCTCGTCACTTGTCAATGTGTGAACAATCGAAAGCTGAATTTTTCCAACACATTCCTGGTCATCATGGTATATGGGCCACCACCGAATTCTATCATTCTGCACATAATGGGTGAAGTCAGTTCATGTCTTATTACTATTGATTGATCAAGTGCAAAAAATTATTAACTGAAACATATTACTTACAGTGTTATCGATCAAGGATGAAACTGCAATCATAGTTCGACCTTGGGTAACTTTTTTAACATCCTGGATTTCTAGCAAAAGAGTATCTCCTGGAGCCTCAGGGAAACTGAAGTCACAAATATATATGATCTTGAGTTAATAACATAGATCTACTAGAAAAAGCAGAATCTTCTGCTAAAGGGGATTGGTGTAATATTAATTCAGAAAAAGAAATAATGTCTTGATGAGAGCAGTGGTTCATATGTGAGCTCTTTCTTAGCAAGTTAAGCTGGTAAACCACAGAACTTACAAGACATGGTAGTCTCCACTGCTAGGGTGCAAGCAAACAGCAGAAGCACACTCCACGTCAGAGACTTCTGCAGCACTCTTCAACTGAAATAAGCACGACAATTGTTCTGCGAAACATTAAAAAAGTAAATCACTTTCCACTATTGAACTGGAAATTATAGAAAAACACTTATTCCTGTCTTTCCACAATGCCCATACTTATCTTTTGGAAGTATTTGGACTGTATCACCCAATTAACGTACAAAATTCAGACAATAAATTGGCGCAAATAATAAATAGGACCCATCATTTTCCAACTTGGTGAAAGATCAATCGTGTGTCACAATTGAAGAAAGCAAAAAAAACAAACAGATTTGGTACTAACTACAAACCTTCTGAAGTAGTTGAGAACGAAGCCTCTTTTAGAGAATTTATGCCATTTTTCACGAAAGTTGAGATATTTCGGATATACTCTGCCCCAGCTCGCATATAGATTGAGCTTTTTTGCGAATATGTATTCATCAGTTTCCTCTTTGGTATCAATCTAAGCTTTTTCACTGCCAGTATCCAAACAATAAATCTTGGTCAATCAATACACCAACAAAATATTGGAAAGGAGAAAAGTTGCTTCGATTTCTAAGACTAGAGAGAGAACCAGCACAGAATTGGTTGTTCACTAAATTTGAACATAGAAAGCAGAGCTCTCAAAAGGAACCAAGTCATTCAATTTAATAGAAAGTTTGACAACACATAACCAAGTAGCCCTCTAGGAGTCTTTGGGCAGGGAATCAAACCAAATATATTGATTAAAATGGTGGTGAAATCTTCTGAAGAATCTTGTACCTTCCACTCTTATCTTTCCAACAACTTGCTTCGGGTTCGAAGTAACTACTTGTTCTGAATGCTCAGTGTTCCTCCCCCTTTCTGTTGGTTGTGCCAGCCGAGGTTGCAATAAAAATTTGTGTAGCCTACATAGTAGTCAATTCATAGAGAGAACCCATAAGAGGTCCAATAAACGGTATCATAAACTTTCAAATTGAGCAATACTTAGTCAAAATGCACAAGAAAGGGGATCCGTACCCAAAAGCATTTCGAAGAATCAGGCACCCATTGCGTAAAAATTCAGGTGAGTCTGTGCAGCCTCTTTCCCATGCTTGTAGGCATAACCGAATACAAGCATCATATGCAAGTAGCGTTTGCCAGGCATGCTGACCACTGCAATTATGAAACCCAAAATGGACAAGAATGTTAAGATCAGTAATAACCAAAAGTACCTTGAATCAAATGATAGAAACAACTAATAAATAGCTACTTGAATCCAGGCTCAAGAGGATTAGAATTCAATAAGACCTTGTGCTGTAACCGGATGAAGAATCTGGATAGTTTGCTTGCAGTTGAGAGATATGAGAATCTTTAGCTCCTGTTGAAGTTCTGTTAACAAAAGAATATAACTGAGAAAATTGAAAGAACAAATTTAAAGGTTCTTTCAGATAAAAGTAGTCCACTAAAAACCACCAAACCTTTCAAAATTTTGGGTGTTTGCTGGAGAACAAGGTTTCCAATCTGTCAAGACTTCTTTACATCCATCAAGACCCTCATGTGCTCGCAATGGGCATCCATTGGCAGTTTGATCAATTTCACTTGAATCTTCAGAATCTCGTCTGGTCTGACTTCCACACTCGGTGCTTGTCGCTTCACCACTTCCAACATCCGCAGCAATGGGAGGTGCACTTGGGGTTCCTGCCAAATCCTCAAAAACACTTCTGTGGACTTGAGGACCCTGCAACGATCAACTCAGTTCAGCTTTCAAAAAGGACAAATACAATAATCTGCAACATATAAAGAGAAATAGAAGGGATTTGAAGTTCTTACACGAGCGCTGTGAAAGTGGACTTGATTCTTGCGCCGACTTCCATGATTAGGAGTTGAAAATTTTTGGGGGAAGTTCCTGGCACCCAACTTTCCACCAGGAAATTTTCTTAAATTAACAGGCACCTCAATCCTGAGACCTTCCTTCAAATTCCCTCTATTGATAGAAGATATATTTGAGATTCCAGGCACTTTAATCTCACAGGAATATACGCTAGAATGGTAGCCAAATGCATCTTCATCAAAACCCTCAACAACTGGCTTCTCCAAGAAATCCGAATCATGAAACCGCATACCATCATCATCAGAATAAACTCCACCATCTTCAAACGGAACCGAAGCAATACTTTCATTAACATCATAATCTCCATCATCGTCGTCGTCGTCGTCATCCAGGCAAGGAGAAGCCAAACTATGAGGAGTAAGCAATCCAGAACGGAATTTCAAAGGAGGCAAAACGTGAGAAGACATGGATCCACTGCCATTAAACGCCAAAGGAGATTTTGGAAATAGATCGGCGCCGGTTCTCTCAGCAAGAGGAGATCGAACTCGAGCTTCATCTTCCACCGGTTTATCCCTCCCCTGTGGAGAAAGCAGCAACGGATTGCAAACTGAATCGAATAAAAACAAACAAAAACGCTAGGAATCGCATCAGAATCGAGATTACCTTTTTTATCCAGTCAATTGCAGTTTCATCAAGGCCATCTGTGAACATCGTGGCCAATGATAAATGTTCGAACAGGAAGGGGCTTCTGGTATAGAAGAGAGACGTTGAAGGAGCACAAGGAAGAAGCTAGAAAGAGTTGAAGTACAGGACAGAATCAAATACAACGAAGACGAAGAAGAAGAAGAAGAAGAAGAAGAAGAAGAAGAGGAAGAAGAAGGAGCGCGACAGCGCATTAGTTCCAGTGGGTCTACGTTTGTTAACGGCTAGTTTCTGGCGCTCTTATTTATTTATTTATTTATTTATTTATTTTAAATAATAATAATATAATTAATAATATTACGAAAAACCCAAAAAGAAGAAACATTTTCTCGATCTATATTTAATTCTTTCGGTCCTTTATTTTTATTTTTAAAGTGTCGTTTAATTACCATTTCTTATTTAATTTTTAGTTTTTAAAATTTTAATTTATAAATTCTAAAAATTCTAGAAATTATTTTTTGTTTTTTAAATTTAGTTATAAATGCAAAATAATAAAAAAATTAAAAAAAAAAAAAAAAAGAGTAAAACTATAAAATAATAATAATAATAATAATTGTTTTTAGTTGAAGTTGATGTCAGTTATGCAAATGGGAAGCATAGTGTCACAGTCATACTTGTCCGACACGCTGGAACCTTTGCCTTGTATATTTTATTGCTTTCTTTTACCGCTTTCATGTTATATTATTTTTTTCTTGTTTTCATAAAGAGTATGACGTTTCGGCGATGTCATGGCTACGCGGGTAGACATGAAATGCCTCAAAATGTATTATAGGGGGATACGACTAGTTGTTAACTTATCTCTACCCGATAGTTATATGTAGTGAGCCGTTGTTGTTGACTTTTGCTTACATTCCTATATAACACCAATTTCAATTTCTTTCTCTTGCTTTCAAAACTCTTTTTCCAAAACCTTTCTTCCCTGCTTTCTAAAATCTTCTCTTGAAATCGAGACTCGAGGTTTGTATTCACGTTGCTTGACTACAAGCAACATAACTCGAAGTAGGCTAGACCCACTCAGTGCTGAGAGTGGATATCGCACAATCGTCCAAATCCGTTGTCTAGAAACCACGATTATGATACGTCGTGTCTTTTAAGGAAATTAAGCAGGAAATTAGTAAGCTTAAATTAGATTGGACCAATACAACGCTCCTCACCATAAAATTCATACATATATTATATTATAAAAATAAAAATAAATAAAAAAATGTTTTTTCTTTTCTCCATTCACTTTTTCGATAAATATTATCTTAATTTAATGAAATAAAATTGGCAAAATCTAAATTTTTTTTCATTTTTTATTATTAAGATTTATCATATAGATATGTCAAAAGCATATTTGATATACTATATATTATATCATTGATGTACCAAGTTCTTAATGGTTTGTTTCAAAATATTCTTATAATGGTTTAATTTCAATCCAAAACAAATGATACCCTCACAATTGGTAAATTTACGAACCCACACGTGAAGTAATAAAAAAAACACGTTTAAAGGGAAACTAATCTCACTTACCTTCGAATGCTCGTGTCTAACTTACTTTCAAATGCTTCTAAAGTTCATCCCAACTCAAGTTCTAATGTGTTTAGAAACCAATGTTTCGTTAATAACAGTTCATTCCCATCCCATTAATTTCAAATGCCATTTCGACAATGACATCGGTGAAAACATCAATACAATGAAATGGTATACAATAATGGAAGGCTGAAACAATGGTACCTTTCAAGATTCACCTAACAATTTTGAAATTGATTGGATAAGAGGCTCAATCAAAACTAGATCAATGGCATTAAGAAACCAAGGCAATTTCCTTTTGGACTTCACTCCATATATAACATAACAGCTCTGAAGACCATTTGCCTAAGAAACTTGCTAAGGTGAAAAAAGAAGTACCGGGCAACTTACCAAAGAGCCAAAACGTTACCGAAATCATCCACGGCCTGCGCGTTCAAGGGCAGTGTTGGCTGTTTCTAATCTATCTTTACTGATGAAAATAGGTAGTGAACAAAGTAGAAGGAGGTCAAGAAGCCGATGGTGCCAGTTGACAACATGATTGCCGTTGCCATGATCAATGAATAACCAAGATAAAGAATAGCTGATACTGGGCCGCTCAAACTCTGCAGCTCAAAGACTAAGTAGTGGATGGAATATAAGAACACGTAAAGAGCAACGGAACCAGAAGCAAAGAAAGCCTTCCACCACCACCGCCAATCTTCCACACACAGATGCATGTAGGTAAGGACGAGTGATACCTCAGCACACACAATAACCAGCAAAGATAAGACTATCAGTAGGAAGCCAAAAACATAATAGAACCTCCCAAGCCAGATACTAGAAAGGATAAAGAAGAGTTCGATGAAAAGGGTTCCAAAGGGAAGGGTCCCAGCTCCAAGAATGAGAAGCCAAGATGGGTACTTTTGTGCAGGAATTTCCCTCGGAATTTGGTTGGTTCTTGCAGGAAATTGAATTTCCACTGCTCGTGTGCCAAAGAACCCTCCCAGCAGGGTGAGTGGCACAGATATGCAAAACCAGAGAGCCAAGAGTTCGAAATATAGTGAGATGGGAATGGCACCCGTACTCTTGCTGCTCCAAAGTATGAAGTTCAGTATTGTAAGAATGACAAAGACAATCCCAGGAAAGAAGCAAGCAACTGACCAGGAAACCGACCGCCACCCTTCCGACGTTCCTTTAATGGTTCTCCATGCACGTACACCGACATAACCCGCAATAATCCCAAGGAAAAGATAAAGAATAATCATCCCTGTCAGTAGCATTCCTCTTGAAGCTGGTGACATGAAGCCAAAGGCTGTACAAACAACAGTAACAACTGCCATCCCCAAGATTTGAACGCCATCACCAACCATCACACAAAGGAGTTTCGAACAATCAGGTTCCCTGAACACATCTCCCACCACAAGTTTCCATCCTGAGAGCTCCTCATTCATCTGCGCTTGAGATTCTTTATTCAACTCCTCATACCTTGTCAAATCTCTTCTCACAGTCCTTAAGAATATGACAAAAACTATACTAGCTAAGAAGAAGATTACCATTAGAGAATTTAAAATAGAGAACCAGTGTACTTTGGAACCCTCCATTCTCAAATACGCATCCCATCTCGATGGCCACCGTATTTCACTTTTGACAAACTGCACCTCATAAGTGAATGATACTTGCTCTTTCTCCCTGATGATCTGAGACTTATCAAGTTCTTTCGGACAGTCTATATGTGTGATATTCTCAAACATTTTATACTTTTTCATAGTTTCCGGATCAAATTTATGTTTAACACTACAAGGTGCAACCTGAAATCCAACAATCTCGAATCCAGAAGACTTCTTCTGTTCAGTTCGTGAAATCACACCCATACCTTCTTCCCCAGTGCCAATTATTTCCACACCACTCCCCTCGTACTCATGAACTAAGACTGTGAACTTTAGGTGATTAATGATATAATCAACCTCACTGTTTGATGGTGTATACCCAACTGGAAACCCAGTCCACTGGATTTTAACCCCGTTTTGTTGGGTAAATCTCATGGCTGGTAAATTATCCAGTATCATGTTTACCTGATAGAGATCACGGGTTCTCTGTTTCAAAAGCTTCACTTGAACCTCACTCAAAGGCTCGGTAGTACAAAGGTAGACTGTTTCATTTACATTCATGCGAAAACGATAAGGAGAGTTATCGATCTGATCACCCATAAGCAGCTCCCCAAGATTCTCTGCACTTTTCTTGACACCATCCGGTGGTTTGCAGTAGGGGAGACTATAATAATTGAAGGGAAGCTCGGTTTCAATGGAAGTCAAGGAATTAACCTTAGCAAATATAGGATCCCCAGAGGAGTAAACATTCATGTAGCTTCCGGGAAGATAGAAGGCATCGCAACGATAGGCAAGAAGTACCAGAAACACGAGGAAACCCCAACAGATTGAGGGCTTCCTCGAACTGGAAGAGGCCATTGGAAACTGAAAGAAATGCGGCAATCTCTAACTTAAAAGAACCATTCGCTAGAAGAAAAAAAAAATGATAGCAATTTAAATCATAAAACAAAAACAAGAGAGCAGCGAGATCTATAAAAAGGAAAAGACATTTCTAGCTACACCTTCTAAACTGTGAATCAGCGAAAATAATTACAGAACGCATAAGATCTGAGTTATTTAGAGGTTGCATGGAAGAAACAAAAGAGATTCTACGCAAATCTTTCTCAAATAACGAACAAAAACAATCTTAAGAACAAGCTCGGAAAGGACGAAATCCGACTCGATTCAATTTCCACAAGCAGCGATGAAATGAAAAATTATAATCAATTATAGAGAAACACATACGTAAGATCCATAACTTGGAAACATGCACCAAAAATTGGACAAAAATCTTGAGATCTAGGTCGAGAACTTACCACAGACAGGGTGCGAGATACTCAGGAAGCGCCACGGACGACACAGTGTGAGAATTTTGCTGGCGGTTCTTGATATTGCGTTGCACTGGGACTTATTATTCGTTTGCTCAAAATCTTATAAACATAGATATATATATATTTTTTAATAATATTTTTTTAGAAAACAATGTTATTAAAGTAAATGGGAAGATTTTAAATTGAATGAAGCAAAAATAATTATGTAAATATTTGATTAATAAACTATTAAAATATACCTAAAATGTCTTAAATTTTTGTCCATTTTAAAAAAATTAAATTAAATTAAATAAACATACTAAAAAAAAGAAAATATTGGGCTGTTCAAGAATGTATCACATTCGGAATTTCAACTATTTGTTTAATTCATATGGATTGTAACTCGAATCTCGTAAATATTTGGATTACAAACGAATGATGATGCTATCGCTTCAATAGATTAATTATGAACAAACTAGTATTTGCACTTTCAGAGGGTCGTTTTAGCTCTATACGAAATTCTTGATTAATAATAACAAAAATCAAATTTTCTCCGTGAATTGTGCACGTTGTTGGTCTTCCTTCCTTCAACCTCTTGTCCCACTCTCATATTGGTTGGAGAGAATAACGAAACATTTTTTATAAGGGGCATTTAAAATCGTGAGACTGATGACGATATGTAATAGGTCAAAGCAAACAATATCTACTAGCGCTAACTTGAGCTATTACATAAACACAATATTTTTTTTATATATATTATTTTTAAAAGCATTAACCAATGACTTACAAAAAAAACTGTTTTCAATTACAGTTACAAAAATGTTTTTTAAATAATATTAATTAACATTAAATCACAAATTTAGAGCCACAAATTCTTGCCCCGAACAAAATAATAATAATAATAATAATAATAATAATAATAATAATAAATAAATAAATAAATAAATTCCGTCGCTTAATAATAGCCATTGGTTTGGCAGAGATGAGGATTGCGGGGCCCACTGAAACCCTAGTTTGTTTGCTTGCGTGTACACAACAAAAACATTTAATTTAAATCAAAACCAAAAATATAATTGTGGTAAATTAATAATTATTTTTCGAGTTTCTAGAAGGAATTAAAAATAACAAAAATTGAAAACTAATTATTTTTTAAAAGGAAAATAATTATTTAAAAAGAAAAAAAGAAAGTGTCACAAGCGATTGGGATAGGTGATAGAGGAAGAGAAGGCGATTTATTATCTTCATATCTACAAAGTTCTGACCTCGTTCCACTTTTTCTTGGATTGAGTTGCTTGCAGGCTTCGGGCTCTGGTTGAGGTTCAATCTCGGAATCTCCATCGCAGCCGTGTTTGAAGTTTTCCAGTTCAAAGGTTCTTTGATTGCTTCCCAACTTCTTTCGTCTTTGATTCTTTTCTTCTGCTTCATTTCTAGTATTCTGTGCCAGAATCTTAGTTTCCAGATTCTGCTGGTTTAACCGTTCTGTCATTTTGTTTTGTTTTGTTTTGTTTTTTTTTTTTTTAATTCAGTTCGGTTGCTTCAATGGCTTCCAGTTCGACGAAGGATGTTGCTGCTGGTAAATTCCTAATTTCATTTGTAGTAATTCCATCTATCAATTACTCATAGTTTGTATCCTAGATTGTGGGACTTTTTCTTTTCGTGAGGGGAGGATTTGTGGGGTTTTTTTTTTTTTTTTTTCTCTCGCTTCATTTTCACATGAAATGAAGGGTTCTTCTTCTGTTCAAGTTCCTGTTTAGATTTAGGCTTTAGTTTTGAGTGGCTAAAAATGCTTATCAAATGAAGAGCATTTGATGGTTTCTAGGAATTTTGCTTCCTGATTAATTAGCCTCTCAATTGGATGTTAACTTTGATGAAGCTAAACATTTGAGTGGAATTAGCGTATTGTGGTTTAAGTTGTGAGGTTGCTTGTTCTACGGAGGTAATGGAACGTTTGATAGGCACAATGCAACTTGGGTTCAACTCCCTGTAGGACCTCATCTCTTTAAGCGTGCAAAGACGTAAATATTTGCTGGTTTGTCCACCCTTTTTTACTCTAAATGATTTTTTCTGGCAGGACAAGGATATTAGCCTAGGTTCAAAAGAGCACAAGGGTATTGATGAGTGGAAAGATCAGTGTAGGGGAGGTTTTCTATTGATGTTAAGGAGCATATACTTCTGTATAGAAATAATTGGGATACAGAAAGCTAACCATGAGTTTTATGTTCTATATCGAAAAGAAAACTTTGGCGTGTAAACCATCTTGGCGCTTCTTCCCCCTACATTCGTCTTCTTAATAATCAATATTCCCATCTTAAAAGTAAAATCGTGTCTTGAGCTATCCAATTTTAAAGCTTTAATACTACATAATTTACTAACTCAACATAAAGTTGATATACAGGGAAATTAAAGAAAAACTGATATAACATCTCAGTAATATTATGATGTAAAACATTTTTTTCCCCATTTCTTCTTCCTTTTAAATAATTGTAATTTCTTCTGAACTCTTCTCTTTTGTTTAGTTTCTTTCTGATAATTCATTATCCATTTATAGATGAGAAGACAGCATCGTCAGATAGCAAAAATACCAAAAGTGAAACATCTTCTGCAGAGCAGCAGCCAGATAATCCAAAATCTCCCTCAGCCTCACCTCATGGAGGGGAGTTTCCTCCAAATCCTTTTGACTTCTCAGCAATGACTGGTTTGCTTAACGTATGCCATCTTCAATAGTTAAGATCACTATGTTGTGTATATACATGTACTTAACGTATGCCATCTTCAATACATGTACTTAACGTATGAATCTATGTTGAAAGGTCACTTGTAGGTATATGTATGAGTATATACATGTACTTAGAGTTTCAATAGTTAATTAATTGGTACATGCATTCTTAGTTACATGTGTTAGGCTTATACATGAATCATATTTAATTAGGTGTATGGTTTTGGTACTTCAATTCAATTTTAGTGGCCAGCTTCTGAAACATGATAAGGGAAGTTGTTGTCTTTCCCAGAGAAAAAGAAGACTGAACTCATACTGCCAATTTTCTTTTCACGCTTAGAAATGTAAAAGAAAGGAACATTTTTTTTCCTTGCAGGATCCTAGCATTCAAGAATTAGCTTCTCAAATAGCAAAAGATCCTGCATTTAACCAGATGGCGTCTCAACTTCAGAAGACTTTTCAAGGTGCTTCTGCTCAGCCGGGTATTCCTCAGTTTGATACACAACAGTACTATTCTACCATGCAGCAGGTCATGCAGAATCCTCAATTTATGACAATGGCTGAGCGCCTTGGCAATGCACTAATGCAGGTATTTGTTGTCAATTGAATTGAAATACTCTCCTGTTGTTCTCCATTCTCTGTTTACAAGAGCATGTCAACAAAACAATATGATTTGATTTTACGATTTTCCAGGATCCATCTATGTCTAGCATGCTGGAAACTTTTGCAAATCCATCAAATAAGGACCAGCTTGAGGAACGCATGGCACAGATCAAGGAAGATCCAACTTTGAAGCCTATTTTAGATGAAATAGAGACTGGTGGTCCAGCTGCCATGATGAGGTTATGGTTTCTATAGTTAATTATTTCCAATCCTGCATCAATTTTTGGAACAAATTAGTCTACTCAGTTACAGACCCTTCTGTTAAAGAAAGAAAATTTGCATTCTTAGGTACTGGAATGACAGAGATGTCTTGAAAAAATTGGGCGAAGCAATGGGTTTTGCAGTTCATGGAGATGCTGCCAATGCTGAAAGTTCGGTTGCAGATGATTCAGAAGAAGTGGGAAATGATGATGAATCTTTAGTTCATCAAACTGCTAGCGTTGGTGATGCCGAGGTACTTGATTGTTCATCACAATTTTTTATCCTCAAGGTCCCCTTCATTATGTTCATATGAAAGAACTATTGCAATCTAATCATCAGATGCTGACTCACTTATAGAGGCATATTATACTAGGAGTTGTCTTAATTAGTGTAACATCACCATATTTCGCAATGTTTGCATTTTAATCTATGTTGTTTGGTTGTCATGTTTTTAATGCGAACGTTTTTAGTTCATGACATCGTTTGATGAATTATTTNGTTTAATCTTAATTTAATTATTAAAATAACTTGTACACATGATTCAAAGAGTATAAATATCTTCTAATACTATTGGTAATTTCATGAGAATAGTTGAGATGCATGGAAGCTAATCAACATCCACAGTGCGAGCGTGTTTCTTTACCTGTAGCTATGGAATTGTTAATATACTGATATTAAAAGTAAATATAGGGTGATATCATGGGATGGCACAATGTCCTTAGGTGATGTAATGTAAGAAACCCATGGGGAGCTATTTCTTCCTATCATAATTAGATATGGGGTTATATCTATAATCTATAGTTTGCTGCTTGTCCTACCCATGTGACAATACTGCGACTTATCATTTTTACCTTCAATCTGTTTAAAAAAAGTTTAGAAATTCTGTTGGGGATTATTCAATCAATAAATATAAATGCTGACAAAAACCATTTTTTATTTATTTATAGAATTCCATAAAGATGTTCAAATTTTATTTATAGTAGAACAAATTAATTCATTATCACTTGATTGTCTTTTCTGTTCACCTTAGATCAATTTATATTAATAAAATAAAAAATATATATATTTTTATCATTATTGATTTGCCTCAACGAAAGTAGCTCATCTTATTTCATTTTTCAGTGAAAATGTTTCTCTCCTAAAAAAAATTGTTATCAATTTGCTTCACCCATTTGTCTATTTACAAATTAGAATTAAATAATTTGGAGTTTGTTTCATGACGAAGAATGATGGACTAGAACAAGGTGATACCCAAGGGATCAGAAATAATGTGCCTAATCCAGGTATTATTTTTGTTTTTGTAAGGGCTTAAAAAATGCACTAGCAGCTGGTGGGAACAAGGATGAAGAAGATTCAGAGGGAAGGACCGCATTGCATTTTGCATGTGGGTATGGCGAGGTATGATTGCTTCTTGTGGGAAATTTTTTTCAAACCTTTTTGTTATTTTCATTACGTTTCAAATACTTATATTGAGTACATTTGCCTAGTAGTACTGATAAATTGATGACGAAAGCTGATGAACTCACTTAAACTGGGTCTGTTCTATAGGTTGTAGGAATGTGTCCTTAAGTTCTGGGGAAATTGATAATGAAAACTGGGAAATCCGTCTTCTTGGAAAATGCTATGATTTTATGGTGTTTTTACACATATTAGGGTGTAACATTGTCAAACATACAGCTGGGCTTTTTGCTAAATTGGTTGTGTTTGGTCTTCCGGTTAGCCAATACTTGTATTTCTTCATTTTGTGCTTGATATTGGCCTGATTCAACTTCTGGTATGGGTAAATTCATAGTTACATGTGCTATCAATCAGTTTCCTATACTACAAGTTTTTTGGCATGAATTTGCCTTGTTTTTGTATTTTCTACCATGAATCTGGAAATTTTTGCCTTACTTTTGAACTGGGGAGATATGACCAATCTTCAACGTCCCCCTCCCCTCCAAAAAAAAAAAAAAAAAAAAAAG